>NC_046168.1:31412838-31642838 GCF_011064425.1 Rattus rattus
CAGGGCCTTGCGCTTGCTAGGCAAGTGCTCTACCACTGAGCTAAATCCCCAACCCATGTTCTGTGTCTTATAAAGAACTAAAAGATGTTTGAAGCATCCCCAACAGAGTTAACAGTGAATCTTTAGGGAAGTGGAGATGCCAAGCCTCCGGATTCATCCATTACACTTTATATCTCTAAATCAGTTACCACACTGTACCCTATAATATGAACAAATGAAAATAATAAATGAGGGGCCAGCGAGACGGCTCAGCAGGCAAAGGTGCTTGCCAACGAGCCTGAGGACCTGAGTTCAAGGTCTGGACCGGATGTGGTAGGTCAGAACTGACTCCTTCCCGTAAATTAGAAAATGTGTCTCAAAAATAATAAAAAAGTTGGAATGTGGGCAGAACAAAATCCTGTCCTGAGTGCTCCCTACTGTACAAATCACCTAATATAATAAACTACATATTGTTTACAATTCACTGAACAGCTATTAGATGTAACCTGCTGGACGTGGTGCTGAGAAGCAGTGATTTACAAGACAAAGGCCCTGCCCTCTCTGAGCCTCCAGGACAGTAAAGATCTGGCTAAATATAAAGCCAGCTCAAGCTGAGAGAACATCAGGTGCTACTCTCATTAGGAGACCCAAAGCCTGGAGTGGCTCACCCGCTTTGAGTCCCCAGAATTACACCAGTGGGGGACTGCCCTAATCGCCATCTCATCTTTTTTTCAGGCCAATGAGCTTCCAGCAGAACTAACCAAGAATGAACATATACTGCACCTCCTGAGGCAGAAAGAAGGACCTGGGAAGAATGAACTCGGATCCGTCTTAGACAGATAGGAGCGTGGGCCACAGTGTCCAGAAAGAAATGGTTCCTAATCATGTTGGAAATGAAGAACGAATGTCTGCCCTGTGGGACTGCACATTGTGTGCTAACCCAGGAAGGGCTCAGGGTCCACCTCCCTTTATTTACGGTGGGTTTTCTCGCACTGCCCTGTAACTTGGCCCTGGGGGACGTGGATAGTCACAGATTCCACAGAAACTTTACAAGTATGCTATGGTGAGTCCCTAAGTTCAACTCCAGGTTGGACATGGTTTTAGTGCTAAAAAAGGAAACAAAAGCTTCATTCTTTAAGAGCCAGAGGCCATCCTTCAATGAATCAGTGCATATTTACTTTGTGCTTAGTGTGGCTCTGCTAAAATACAATGCCTCCCTAATAGTTGCATTTGTCCATTCACTCACTGTATTTTCTACCACTCAAGGATCGGTTGTGATTGTTGTGAACCAGTGGATACATAAGCATCTGCTATTTAAGATCCACTTCTGACATTCCACTATGTGCTATGCAAAGATGGGCCGTTAACACACACAAAAAAAGATAAACCGCTTGATGGTAAAACCTCCTCTTTTTCCTAACGTGTAAAGTCACTGTCACACATTGTCAGTGTGCGCAGACGCCAATGGGAAATTGAAAACCCCAACAGCTGCAAACCACAAGTCTCTGTGAGCGTTGACTCCGGTTGCATGGTCTGGAGTCCAATTCCCAAGGCACAAGTGAGGGCACAGTACACTGGGGACTATGGAGCTTCCCACAGCCCAGTCTCTGACACTGACTGTGCACTCACTGGGTGAACTGGGTATGCGTGAGTACTGCTGCTGTCATTGTTACTTCTGGGGACTATCCATAGCAAAGGCAGTTGTTACTATTTATCGGTGCTCATTTATGCATGCTCATGGGTGAACTGGTTCCAGCAAAGAACCACAAGTTCACCAAACTGAGGAGGGTCTAAAGTCGATGCTCAATGTACTTTCAATGGTGTCTAACTGCCTCTGTCGGTGCCTAACTGCATATACAGAAATCAAGCACCCTTCTATAACGCACTATATGAAACACTAACAGCCCTTCTCACGCTTAAACACGTAGCCACTGTTCTTGCTCATACTGTGCTCCAGGTTCCAACCCGTGGTCCCTGTGTAAAGTCATAAAGTCATTAAGATGGAGAGAAAAGTATTCCTAAGAAGGTTTTACTTAACTAACATGCAGTGGGATGAGAAACACTACCTTTAAGTGTGTAAATGCCAAAATGGAACTTTTGAAATCAGAGGACGGTCTCTTAAAAATTGTTTGTGATAACTGCAATCAGACTGATAAGCACTGCTAACAAGGCCAGTGGCAAACTGCACACAGCCCTCAGAGAAGGATGAAGTCTCATGGGCTCTGCAGAAATCCCCAGTCTAATTTCAATAACTGTTAGAAAGCTGTGCGTTGCCACAACACCAGACACAAATATTTTAGTAACTGAAGATCAGTGCCAGTTTCCCCATTGGCAGCCTTTTGCTCAGCAAAGTTATGCAAATACACATTTCCTCCATGGGAATTTTGAAATGCTACATTCCCCTTGAAGGAGAAATTAAAGTGGACTTAAATGTTTTGCAATTTCCCCCTTTATTTAGCCCTACACCAGAACCAGTTGTTTATCACAGGTCCGAAAGAAAACAGTATTGCAAATACCACCACCACCACCACCAACAACAACAACAACAACAGCAACAACAACAACAACCAAAAAAAGCCAAAAGATAGTATCAGAAATGTCATGTTTTTCACTAAAACCTCTTGATATTGACTCGTTCCTCCTATGAACCATTTTAGGGCCATGAAATCAGTTCAGTATCTTTAGCAATACCTAATAAAGACCTTTGTACTGTGTGAAACAGAAGTCTGGATTAACTCGTGATCTAGAGGCAATGATGACGCTATCCACGACAGGCAAGTTGGTTTAGAAGCTACCAAAGACTGAACGAGATGTCTGTTGTTTCAGAAACCGTGTTTCCATTTGCACACATGTAAAGGACTCTTTACCTTAGACTCGTTGGCAATCCAGTCAGCCTTTATCCAAAGGCTTAACATGAGCAGTTCCTCAAACAATCTGTTTAGCTGAACTACAAAAGTTTGCCACTAAATCCATCTGTTTGACAACTCATTCCATGTTATACTTAAAATAAAGTTAATACAATTCCCAAGTTGCCTTTGTTGCCTTTTTATTAGCAGGTGTCATTTCTGTGGCTTTTAAAGCCTCTTTTCATATTTATTGTTTGTGGGCACTGCGGTACTCTTGAAAGTCAGAAAACAATACAGGGGCTTCTCTCTTCCACCGCAGTTTCTGGGAATGGAACTTGGGTCCTCAAGCTTGGCAGAAGGTGTCTTTACCACTGAGCTATTTCACTGGCCCCTGGGTGATTTAGAATGGAATAAAATCTCAGAGTGAGTAATTCAACTCTATTGATAAACAGGCTGGAGTTTAGGATCCCAAACTTAGAGCTCCACTTCACTAAAGAATGAATCAACTATTGTTTCATTTGCTACAAGTACCTGAGCAATTCCCAAGGTTTTCCACTGAGACAAAACTTCCCGGGGTAGCCTGGGGTAGCCACTAAAGACATTCAAGAGAAGGTCCCAGCTTTTGCTGTTATTGCTGGGGCCACTCCTTACCCATCAGCGCTTTGCAAACTTTCCCTTGTGAAATAGCTGACCAGTTTGCAGAACCTGGGGACCAGTTTTATAGCAGGGACATTAGGAATCTACAGAAGACCACCGTGGTGGCTCTGGCTTCCCTCTGCCCCACCCTCCATGACAAGAAGCTACATGTCATCTCACCCTGATGTGGGAGGAATGGCGAGGAGGGAGGGAAGAACAACCCAAATACAGGCTGCTCGGAGGGATGGGGATGCTGCAAACTTGACATGGGCCTGCATTTGACGCAAGACACTGAGTTCCTCACTGCTTAGCAAGGTGGTCATGGTGCAGGAACTGGCCGAATGCCCTAAGTGGTTCCTGGGAGAGGGCCTGGGTCACAGGTTAATAAAAAGCAGATGTTCGTTACAGGATGCTTGGTTGGTAAGGACTTGGTGTAGACAATCTCACTTGCCTACTGACATATGCAGTCGGCGCTGTAGAAACTGATGGGAGTTTGGAAGACAGAACCTGGGCTCTGGCAGCCCAGACTCAGCCATCCATCTTCAAGGAGCCAACTAAAGAAGCAAGGGATAGTGAAAAAGTAAGAGAGGAAGAGTCCCTGTGATCCCCTCCGCTGCCCCGGCACATTTGGGGAGTACTGGCATGAGGCTGAGGTTTAAATAGAGACCAAGAGACTAAGGTCAGTCAGCTCCTGCCCACCACTGCCTGAGCTCCAGTTTGTACTGATAAATGCTTGGGCAATTAGAGTTGTGTGAATCACTTCCTGGACAGGAGTTTCTCCTCTGTCTGGCATCAGAGCTGCAGCCTTTCCATTCTCCCAGCATGAGGATCTGAGGAAATTCCAGTTTGTCTGGGACCATCGTGTTAATAGTTTGTTCACCAAAGTGGGAGATACAAGCTTCTCTCTTAAGAACGTCTTCCAATCCTGCCCTGATAGTGGCGGATGTCATACAGGAAGAGCTGCAATGGGCAATTGAGCTTCCTGGAGATGACCCACTGTTTCGTTTTGTTTGTGTTTGTGTTCGTGGTCTTTTGTTTGTTTGTTTGTTTGTTTGTTTGTTTGTTTTGCTCAGCTGCGATGGGTGTGCCCTGGAGAGGCACAGCCCCAGGGCTTCGTCCCAGGAATGCTTCTGGCTGCTACCTCTGCCTTCCCATGTTTGTCATTGTTGTATTCCTTGTATATCTGGCCTGGTGTGATTGGCCACAGGGAGACACTCGCTGCCTGTAGCCTGGTGTGATTACCTCCTGGGTGATAGCCCACTTTGCTGGACAAGTTTCCTGTGGATCAATATGAAGATGGATTTTCATAAAATAATATTGTTTAGATGGTTTGATAATTTTATGAAACTCCTGATTTGATTTAAATAGTTTAGGTAGTTGATAGAAAGTTTAAAATGGTTTAAGTTGTTTTTCCAGAAAGATATAATAAAGTTAGAATCAAGGCCAGAATGAGCCCCCTCCTTGTAGAATAGGAAACAAAGGCTGCATAGGTGAGGAAGGAGCAGTGATGCTCATGCGTTACAAGCATGGAACTGTACCAGTGAGAAACACAGGCTTGGAGCAGTTAATGATCAAAGAAAGCATTTCATTCTAGGTTGGGTCTGAGTTCCTAGATCTTGGGATCTAGGGATGTAGCCACAAGTTTCAGTGTGCACCATGAGAAGACGGGATTATGAATAAAGATTAAATAACTCTATTACAAATATAAGAATGGAGAATGGATGATTGACCAATTTAGCTGAAGAAGATTTCAGAAATAAGACATAAGATAGATGATGTTCTATTTCTTGGTAAATACAAATCATTGTCAGCGAAGCATCAGAAAAAAATTCGCTACTTTAGACTGGCTTCATAAACTTTGTTAATCAATAACAAAAGAATTATTGCTTTGGGCTTACGCTGAACTTGTGGAGAGAAAGATAGGTGGGAAATGTTTAGTTTCGAAAGAAGAATACATAATCAATAATCCTGTTGTAATTTCCTTTTGTGTAATGACTTTAATCTGTTTTTGAAGAATATGTTTCAAAGAGTATGTAACTTAATGGCTATGAGGTAATCTTTTTCTTACATAGAGAACCTTGTCTTAGATGGTATAAAACGGCTAAGAGAAAAAATAAAGTTGTCGGAGTCAACTCTTTGGAGTCTGCTCCATCAATCAAACCTGTATCTGTGTATATGTGAGTATGTGTGAAGTTTGTTGGAACCTGCTCATTGGTGATTTGTTCCATCCATCCATAAAGTGCATGTAAAGTTGGTTGGAGCTTTGCTTCACCCACCCAAAGTAAAAAATATGTGTGTGTGTGTGTGTGTGTGTGTGTGTGTGTCTGTGTGTGTGTGTGTCTGTGTGTGTGTTTGATTTTTCCCCCCTTTTTGCTGGCCTCAGAGAATTAAGTTTTTTTCCCTCAGAAGCCTGCTGAGTGACCACTCACTGACTCCACACTCTGCCCTCCTCCTTTTACCTGTGGTATGGAAGCTGGCTTTCGCAGGATAGTTACATCATCAGTGTATTACGACTGAGAGAACTTACATAACGGGAGAATTTTCTTACCATGATTTTCCATGTCGGTTTCACACACCGGCTCATGTCCTTCTGTCTGCTTACACCTCAACATATTGTCAAACACAGCAAAAGTAAAGAGGTACATGGTTCTGAGTTTAGAGTTTGGTCTGCTGCGGTACAACTCATGTCGAGGCTTAATTCCTCAACAGAACAGTATTGAATTGCTGGGATCCTTTAGGAGATAGGGACTACTATGAGGTGACTGGTCCGTGACAACCCTCATGAAGGGTTTAGTGTTGGTCTCATGTGTGGGTTGGATCTCCAAGGACTAGATTAATTTTCAAGAAAAAAGTTGTTGCAGAGAAGGTGCCTCCTTCCCAGGAAGAAAGCTTCCCCTCTTGTAAGCTCTTCATCACATATTGAGAAACACTTACCTGTGTTCCCTCTATGTGATGCCGCCTGCCATGTTTGGTAGAACTGGAAAGCTCGCACCGTGACTTACACAGGCAAGACTGCCAATCTCGGATTTTGAGCTTCCAAACAGTGACCTCCTTTCTTTATAAAATCCAGCATAGGCTTGTCTCAAACTTAGATGACCCTGAGTTCCTAATCTTCCTAAGATTAGTGCTGGTGTTACAAACATAAACCATGATGCCCACATACCATGAACATGCTTGACCATATCTATGCTCAACATACATCCTCAATTCTTTGAAGTTCTGTAATAAGACTTCTTCTATTCTTAGATTTTTTTTTATTTTTATTTTTTTTTCTATTCTTAGATTTTAAAATATTGTTATATATGTTTTAGTATTTTGCCAACAGAGAGGTATCTGCATCACATGCATGACTGGTGTACGCAGAGACCAGAAGAAGTTGTTGGATCCCCTGAAACTGGAATTGCCCATGCTGGTGCTGGAAGCTGAACCAGTGTACTCTGCAAGAACAAGTGCTCTTAACTGCCAAGCCATCTCTGTAGCCACTGCTTCTTCAATACGACTTTTAAATTCAGTTTTAAGCACATTCCACTTAAAACAGCTTATATCTACAACATGTGACTTCGGTGTCAGAAGCTATGACTGACTTAGAAATGGGGCATTGATGCTCAGACAGTTTTTTACTCACCCCATTATGGGTACTGAAGTCTGGTTAAACCGGTCATGGGCTATGGTGTACTCCACTCAGACAGGGCACTCTCAGTGTTGGGGAAAGCTCACAATTTAGCGGTTGGACTTGCAAACGGATGCAACAGAGTTCCACCACTCACACAACACGTTTTCCTTTGATTAGGGTGGAAACAAGCAAGCACAAGGGAAGGTTTAGTCGCCTGGAACTGGACTTAGGTTGTGTTATGGGCATGTGCACACACACACACACACACACACACACACACACACACACATCTCTTAATAAAAAGCATTTGGCATGATTCTAGTATCATTCATCTGATGATTGATCAAGTTAGTGGCATGTTAGAGGGTGCAGGAGCCTAATTATGGTAACCATGAGAAATAATATTGGAAAGCCAAGAAGGGGAAAGCCATCTTAGTCATAGACACCAGACAAAGTTTGTTGGAGAAATTTTGTCTATTTCTCTATGTGCATCACCAGTATGGTTGTCAATAGTATGAGAGAAAACAGATATTAGAACAGTACACTTCGGAAAACTGCTAACAGCTTCTAAGATTGTGCTTATATAACAGGTAGTCTATAGTTGTTCTGTTCGTAGAAGCTTTGTTCTCAGTTCTCCCATTTCTTGGTCAATTTCTGCTCATTTTTTTTTTGCTGTAATATTAGTAGTTTTTAAATTACACCAGCTATTTTAGAAACATCTGTTTGTAGTTCAACAACAACTCCTGCAGCAGGTAACAGAGAGGCCATGGTGGCAGATGCAGTGGCATCCAATAGATATAAGGAACCACGGCAACTCTCAGGCAAAGCTCTTGTAACTCTGTTCACCGATTGTAGAGATTTGCTGAGTGAAAGAGGTGTAATGTGTCCTAGCCCAGATAAACTCTTATACACAGCAGGGCATGTAGAATAAGCATCATGCTCACAGAAAAAGTCTATCCTAAGGACAACTGTTTACTGATGGGGAGGGTGGGGTGACAAGTGGAATTACACTAAGAAGGAACCTTAGTGCAATCGAAACAGATAGTGGAGAAAAAAGACATTGTTAATGAGAACATTAGTCACAGCTTTGAAAACATCAGTGGGGGCATGGTCCATTTTGTCCCTTGTTATCCTTGTGTAACTTGCGTATGAAACCTCGATTTCATACAAATTCCTTTTTAAGAACCCAGGAATAGAAGGATCTCCTCTGACACAGAAGAAGTTCTCTTCTTGGGTTTTTAGTGCTAGATGGGGCCAGAGATTAACTCCATGTTACGAGTTACAGACAGGGTTCCTCTAGGAATGTTAAGCTCAATCACTTTTCCTTCTTATTTTAACACACCTATAATTTCTGCTCTCAGAACCTTTTAAAGAATATTTTATTATGTTGAAGTCTGCATTATTATGTCTAGATTGGTCAGTTAGATCAGTCCATCCCAAGGCCGTTCGGTCCCCTTCTTTTGTCTAAACTATGACCCTATTACATAAAAACAATCTTTTGCACGGCAAGACAATATCAGGGTGTTGCCTATGAGAGTGGTGACTTTTATTTCCCCTGTCAGGATACATTTAGGTTCTGTTTGCCTGGGTTGAAAATAAGACAGTAAAACTGTTAGCCACAGGACAATCATGGTCCTATGATTGACAGCAAGAGCCTAATATTTAGTGTTATGTTAGACAGTTAAAACTTAGAAAGTTTTTATGGACAGGAAACCGGGAAGGGGAATAACATTTGAAATGTAAGTAAAGAAATATATCTAATAAAAAAATTAAAAAAAAAGAACTCTGTGAAAACACTAACTGTGAAAGGAAATGAATAAAGAAAACCTAAACAGAGGAAAAAAACTTAGAAAGTTTGATTTTTGGTGGTCTTTTTCAGTTACTTTCCTCTTCTGTGGCTTCCTCAGGTGCCTGCCTCCTTGAGATGTAAGTGATGAGTCCAGGCAGGAACACCAGCAATCTGGATAGTCAAGATGTAAGGTCCTTTCCATCTAGGTCCAAGATGGTCAGTCTTGAAGTTGCTGAACAATACAGCTGTGGCTGAAATGGGTGGTCAGGAGGGTGAAACCCAACAGGTTGAGAACTCTGGACATGAGGGAAACCTTATCCAAGGTTAATTGCAATCCTTTTAAGGATTAAGAGATTGGAGCAATCCGATAACAGCCGAGCTTGTACCCGAGGGGTCATGGGAGGTGGTTGCCCATGTAGTATTTTGTTATAGAGTGAACTTTTCTTGGTAAGGGGTACAGTAAACCCCGAGAAGGGCTTGATGAATGGGGTCAACACAGTTACCACCAGTCTCAAGAGTACATTTAGCTAAAATCACCTTTAAAGTTCTAGTCATCCTCTCTACTGTCCCTGAGCTGAGGATGATACAACAAAGTGTAGTCATAGATGGATTACTCAGGGTCATTGTCCAGCAGCAGGACTGATGGGAAAGCATTTATCAAAGGTCAGTCTGCTCTTAGCTAACAGGAGGGCTGAACACCGATTCAGAGAGTCATTTGACACCCATCAGTTGTTGACTTCTCTCAGCAGGGTTTCCACAGAGTGAGTGTGGACCTGTTCCTGTTACAGTTGGGTCCCCTGTGAGCTTGTCAGCTTCTTCTACAAGGATTTTGGTAGCTGCAATGGCTCTTGAGATGGGGGCATCTCAGGGCTTCAGGGTCCGGTCTCTTTGAAACGTAAGCTATTGGCCTTTTCTGGGGACACAGAGTCTGAGTAAGGACTCCCTTTCTTTTTGGACATAAAAATGAAAGGACTTGGAGACATCAGGGAGAGCTTGAGCTGGGGCCTGTGTAAGGTTCTCTTTTAAGTTCTTAAAGGAATGTTCATGTTCCTCAGTCCATTCCCTTCGAGTGTTACCCCAGCCATAGCAGAGTACAAGGGTTGGCAATTTCAGCAAACCCAGGTATCCAAAGATGATGATACCCAACAGCTCCCAGAAACTCTCCCACTCGTCTCCTAGTGGTTGGAGCTGGAATGTGCATTACGGCCACCATGCGGACCTGGAACAGCAGTCTTTCCCCTTCTCTCAGTTCATATCCCAAAGCAAGTAACTTAGAGTGGGAAAACTTGAGCTTTTTTTAAAAAAAAAACAAAAAACAAAAAACTCTGTAGCGTAACTGGGCTAGAGTTTCCAAAAGGCCTCTGGTGGCTCTCAATCAGTTCTCATTGTTAGTGACCAATAGTAAACCATCCATGTACTGAAGCAAGCTCACCTCACAGTACTTAGTGAAGAAGAGACCTAAATACTGGTTGAATGCTTCATCAAAGAAGCACTTTAGAAACCTTGTGACAGTCTGGCCCCGGTGAGTTGTCCTGATGTCCCAGCTCAGGGTTGACCAATTCAAATGACCAAGCATCCTGGTTCCCTACTCTCCTAATGCCTGTGAGACAGATGTTTACAGCAGGTCAGCAGGCGGAAGCCGAGAGGCCAGTCTTCTACCTGAAAGGGCTGCACTCTGGAGTCTGTTCTCTACGCCCTTCCTCACGGCCTAACCTAGGTACAGCTGAAACTACCAACTCCAAACTACTACACAGTACTCATTTCTCTCTGTCCTGTTGGTTTAAGTAAATACAACTTACTTCTAACATATTCAGAAAAACACTTAAGCCTCAAGGTCCCCAGTGATTTGGAGTACTGACCTAACTCCACCCTGACACTTCCCACAGAAGTAACGCTTTATTAATGAGAGGTCTCCGTGAGCTGCTGTGAGGACCTACGCACACACAACACTGATACCAGTCACTGTTCACGTGGTTTACTCTTCAGGCCGTCCTTTGCCATCAGTCAGCTTTAACTAGGCAGAGTCCAGCAGGAAAGTGCATGGTGCCCAGATCCACCATCTCTTAGGCTGCTACTGTTTTCTCTTCTTTACTGAAAGGGTGCACTGAGCCAGGCTTTACCCATGACAGGCCAGCAACATGAACACCTTTATTGTGCTGTTCGGCAGGCTTCTTCTGAGTCAGCATCTTTTCTCTGGCCTCATCATGTACAGAAGGGTTCCATGGAGAAAAGCTAATGGCATACAGGTCTTCCGTCATCAGCTGGTCAAACAGACGAGCAGTGCACGCTTTAACACTGTCAAACACTTTACGTAATGTCTTTTTCATACAGTACTGCAGCCTCTGGGTTTAGGGGGCTTGTTGTGTAGATCGTGTAGAAGACTCTCCTCGCATACATTAACACCTGCCATATATGAGTATGGTTCCGCCTCCACTTTGCAAATGCTCTTTTCACCTCCAGCTCACCTGAGGTGGGAGCAACTAGCGGGTGACAGGCGGGGATATCAAACAGCAAGAGTGGACGGTTGCCATCTGGATAGTCACCAGGAATATACACCATAAATTTGAATACGCCCTCCTGATACAGCCTGTGCCCTATGATTATTACTCCAAACCACACGAATGCAGAGCGATAAGATGGCTATACGTAGATTCCTAGCAGCTTCTGCTTCACTACCAATGTAAATTCTGCAAGAAGCGAACATTCCAGGTAGAAGGGTCTGTAAGGGTGTGGGTGCCATTGGTTGACTGCACTGCTGGGGCAGGTGATGTAAGCTTCGCTATGGGCAGAACATTTTTGGGAATAAAAGGAGCTGGTTTTGGGGTGCACTTCGTGGAGGACTGGTTTTCACATCTCCTGCTAATGTCTTCACTTTCAGTTCTTTTGCACCCAGAGTCCGCAGACATGCTCCACAAAGGGTTAATATCATGTACTACAAGCAAAGAACTTCAGTGCTGTGCCATCAAACTCTTCTGCTCTCAGCATTCACGCTGCTATGTGGTCCAGGTTAGTCAGGAATTCAGGATACAGCCCAGACTGGCCTCAAACACCCAATCTTCCTGCCTCTGCCTTAAACTGCGGGGGAATACAGGTAACAGGCATTTCTATCCTGAGGAGGTACAAGGCTG
This sequence comes from Rattus rattus, assembly GCF_011064425.1. NCBI lineage: Eukaryota > Metazoa > Chordata > Mammalia > Rodentia > Muridae > Rattus > Rattus rattus. The sequence continues at coordinate 31,424,830 of NC_046168.1, forward strand.
GCACCTGGCCCAGAAGGTAGTTGGAAGATGGCTGGGCCCATGAGTCTGCAGCCGAGGTCGAGAGCCTGGGGCTTCATGGCAGCCCCTCACACAGTGACGGGACCCAGCATGAACAGACCCCCACTGTACATTTCAGAAGGACTTACCTAATAGTCACAAGGACATTAGCCAAACACAGAGGTGGGTGATACAGTTAGGGAGCCTGAAACAATTTGACTATGACCCTGCAACTTTCTAGCGCTCCATAAACACAGACGTTTGTTTTTTAAACTATTTATTGATTCTTTGTGAGTTTCATATCATGCACCCCAGTCCTGCTCATCTCCCCGTCCCCTCATATCTGCCCTTCGTCCTTGCAACTTCCCTCCACACTGAATAAAACACACACAAACACACAACAACAACAACAACAACAACAACAAAGTGTAGAAAACATCTCACCGTGGAAGCTGTGGTGTCACAGTGGGTCCACAGTGTAACCCCTCGGTCCACACAGCTTCACTTGCACATGTTCCTTGCAATGAGTCATTGGTCTAGTTCTGAGAACTCTGGCTTCTGTGACTCCATCAATATTGGATTCTCATGGGGCCTCCTCCCTGTTTTCCTGTTGTTGTCCTGTGTCATGAGATCCTACAGCTCTGGATCAGCAGGACTGGCCCCTTCACACGTCCCAACCATTCAAGGATGATATAGATTTTGCGAGGGCCAACTCAGAGCACTGGATCTGGGCCTGGGTGGTAGCTGAGCTGGTCAGTGCACTGACTTTCCTTACCTGCACCACCAGGATGAACTCCCCAGCGACGCCACCCAATGCCACCATCAATAGGAGGCAGGGTCAGCCCTCATGCCTTTGGGCCCAGCTCACCCACACCTACAGAGCCAACTTCACTGTGCTGCCCAGGGACAGCTCTCCCAAGAGCTACAGCCATGGAGGGAGTAGGGGTAGCTCTCCTACTCTCCTGCCCTCTGGACCAGCTCTCCAGAAAACACGAAAGTTTTTTATCGGTCAATCAGCCTTGCAGAGTGTTTTACATGGGTGAAGTTTCTTTCTGGGAACTTCTTTCTGTTCATGCCTTTCTCCTTCTTCATAAGGAAAATGATCAATAGCTTTTAGACGTTTGTAATGCAGTACCAAGAGGAGACAGAGCGTACCAGAAGAGTCAAGGATTTGCAGAATCTAGGCAAGTTCGGGAATATAAGGACATCTAGGAAAGAAAAAGTGGTGGTGGTCTTGTGAGAGCAAAAAGCTTCTGTTTTGGGACTCAACCATATTAAAATAATTTTCACCAAGAGAAAAAAGTCTTAAGAAGAGAAAATACAGAATAGTGATTTCCGTCATGGTGGAATTATAAGTAATTTTTAAAAATTTAAGTGATTTTTGGGGCTGGGGATTTAGCTCAGTGGTAGAGCACTTACCTAGGAAGCTCAAGGCCCTGGGTTTGGTCCCCAGCTCCGAAAAAAAAGAACGGAAAAAAAAATTTAAGTGATTTTTAAAAAATTCTTACTAAATCTGTGCATTTTCTATTTCTACCATAAGCATAGGTTCACTGCTAGACGCGTCGCGGCCGGTAGGTGGTGCAGTTTTGCGCTTTCTCAAACCTGATTTGTTAGCAGTAAACAGATCCCGTATCTGAAGCGCCCCCACAGTGCGCTATCAGATCACAACAAGGTCAGGCCACCACTGGTCACTGCCTGGGGCCTTGGCTAGAAAACACTCCAACACCGATCCCTTTTAGGTAACTGGGCTTGGGAGCGGTTGATCAGAGTACTTATTGGAGCCTAAACAAACAGAGATTAAAATGTCCGAGTGATCCGAGGAACGGGTTCTTAATTATGAAAATTGCCTCAAAATACTTCGTACTAAAACCTTCTTGCCTAACCTCTCCAACCCAGCAAAAGGAGGGGAAAAAAGAAAAAAAAGGAGGGGAACAGTAAGTTAAAACACGAAAGTCGAACGTTGTTGGAATGAGTCCAGAATATTCATCCCAGATGGATTTTAAAAGTGCAGCTTCCCAGGTGTGAAAGATGCCAGCACCGCACCAAGGGGTGCGCAGGAACAGCGCGGTACAAAAGAGCGGGACTACTTCCCGGGGAGGTCGCCTGCCTGCTTGGCTTTGGCTGGGGGTCCTAATACCTGCATCTAGGACACGCCCACACAGGGCGGGGCTACGCAGACCACCGAGAAGGGGCGGGTGAGCAGGTCGGTAGAGGGCGCTGGCAGACGTGGCTCGCCAAAGGGATCGGCCCAGCTATGCGCTCTAAGCCCCGCCCCTGAGCATTCAGCCCCGCCCCCGGGAGGGTCTGAGAGGCAGCAGCCCTGACACCGCCTCCGTTCTTCCTGCCTTGCGCGCGCAGCCCGCCTGCTCCTACCCTCTCCTTGGTCAGGCGCCGGTCCCGAAACCACCCGGCCAGTGCTGTGGCGCTCGGGTCGCGGTGCACTGCGAGCCATACCGAGAGGTGTAGCCCCGCGCGGCGACAGCATGGGCGCGCACCACCCGGCCCTCGGCCTCCTGCTGCTGCTGCTGTGCCCTGCGCAGGTGAGCAGCTTCCAAAGACCCCGGCGGGCTGGGCGGGACGCGGCGGGGCCGTGCGGCGGCTCCGGAGACCCCCGGCGCGGGAGCTGAGGGCGAGGGGAAGTTGGTCTTCCGGTGAAGCTCTGGAGGTCGCCTTCTCTCCTCCTGTGTCTGTCCACGCTCACGCTGTGCTGTGTTCTGGGAGAGGGTGACAGCTGGGGCCTCTGTTTGACTAGCTTTGAGCTATTCCAGCGGTGGTCACCTGATTTAGGATGTGGAATTGGAGGGACAATGAGCTTAGATAGGGACTTTGCTGGTTGTTAGCCATTTTAACAAAACAGATTCTACATGCACACGAACTCTTAAGTTTTCTTAGCTCCGACTGTATTATTGCTCCTTGTCTCCAGATGATGGAGGTGGGGGAGAACAAAACTCGGGTACCAAATTGAAGCAGTCTTCAGTACTTTAAAGAATGCGGGTTGCCTCTTACCACGTTCATTTTAATGTTTCAGAAAACTGAGGCTCACAAATCCAGTTGTTTGATTTCCCGTTCCCACAATTAGCCAGGGGCAGGATGACACTTGGCACAGCTACTCACTTCCCTCCTCTGGCTTTTCCTTGCTGTGGCCAACTTGGGTATGGGTGTGTCACTACTGTTTGTGTGTCTACAGTTTTCTCATTGGAAAGTGGGTGTGTGTTTGGGGGATGCCTACGGAGGGGTGCTAATTAACCCCCTTAGTCATGAGAATGACTCAGTCAGTGGAAACCCTGCCCTTGTGGCCACTAACGCCCCTCTAATGGACTCGGGTTATGACAGTGTCATGAATTAGAAGTCAGAGCAGATGAAGGGATTCCCTGGTCTAGGAAGCTTACCCTTTGCTCTTTAAATCTCTATGAAGTGCTCAAAAGGGCCAAAGTGTATACATACCAGGCTAAACCCAGAGTGAGGTAAAGCAGGAGTTGTTTGGGGCAGGCCAACCCTTGCCATCTCTGATTTAGGTGTTTGACTCAGCCCTTGATTTTTTTTTATTTTTGTAAAGATGATAAACACCTTTCCATTTCTGAGGTGAAGTTACTTCATTTCCCTGCCTGATGTAGTACCTAAAGTCTGCATTTTGTTTTCTGTAGAGTTTTAACTCACGACCTAGTCTGCAGACTTCTTCACATTATAAAGTGGCTTAAACTTATCTCTGCTTCTCTTTTACCTCAAGGCAACCTTCAAAATAGATATGCAATGATCTCCCCTTCTAAAGCATTTGAAGGGGGTTGGGGATTTAAAAAGCTCAGTGGTAGAGCAGCTTGCCTAGCAAGCACAAGGCCCTGGGTTCGGTCCCCAGCTCCAGAAAAAAAAGAAAAGAAAAAAAAAAAAAGTATACTAAAGCGTTTGAAGTAGACCAGAGCTGATTCTCTTGCAAAATGCCTGAATGTCTTCCCACGTCGTAATTAAAACACGCCCATTGTTTTACTGTGCTATCTAGAGGCTCGGGGCAGCTGAACAGGTGGGGGTGGGGCATGTGGTTTTGGAACCAGCAGTCATGGCTGCAGCTGGTCAGGTTTCAGTCTGCGCACCAACCAGTAAAGCTAAGTTTGGAGATTAGAGGCAGCTGTCCTTTGGAAGATCAAAAATGCCTTAGGAGAGATTTTTGGTTTTCTTAAAATTTTCTACTTACAGGTGACGGCCTAGTATTGCCAAGTTGAATGTTCTGTTTCTCTGTTTCGTTTTGGCTCTTTTGTGTGTCGTGCAGTAGGACACAGGTTCTGGCTGTCACTGTGTTGCCCAGGTGTCCCTGAGTCCTGCTTCAGCCCCCTAAGTGCTGGAATTATGGGTATGAGCCAGAGCACCAGCTCAGAGAGCTTGTTTTTAATAGCGTGTTTGCAGTCATCATGGTGTGCATGCCTCTAATCGGAGCCCTGGGGAGGCAGAGTCAGGGGGATCACTTAAGTTTGAGGCCGACTTGTTCTGCCTAGCAAGTCCTAAGCCAGTCAGGTCATAGACCCTGCCTACACTAAACCGCCCACCTGTGTCCATCCAAGTAATTCGTGGCAGTTTGGGGAAATAGTCCTGTCTTTCCTGACTGTCTTTGTCCCCCCACCTTGAGGAGGAACTTGGAATTCGTTGAGGTCGGAACTCATTAAACACTTAAGTGGCTTTTTCAGAGGTAATCTGGCATGGGTTAATCTTTTGGCCTTAGGGGAGTGGAGTGGGTACCTGTAATCTTTTCCAGCCTTGGTCCACCAGTCGGAATGATAGCGGAAGATTTGATAACAGATTATTAACTGAAAAAGGAAGGGGATCTTTTTTTCTTTTTCTTTTTCACAAGCGGGTAAAGAGCAAAGGGATTTGCTGAATAGAACTTTGTATTTCTCCCATTTGTATTACGCAGAACAAAGAGTCCCTCTGTGGAGAGAGGCATAGGCACCCTGTCCTGGGCAGTCCAGCTCACCCCACTGTTAGTGTAAGACTCAAAGTGAGCCTTAGTTACCACCCGCAAATGAGACTCGAGTACGTGAGTTCGGTGCAGAAGCCAGCATGCTGGGGTCGTCCTGCACCCAGAGGAGAGGCGACCCCTTCTCTTTCTTTCATAAGCTTTTTATACAGTTTTTGACGGCCGATTATAGCAGCAGCAACGAGGCATGTAATGATTGGTGGTCCTGGTGAGCTTTGCATTAATTGGCTGGGCCTGGACGGGGACTCAGGGACCTTCTCTATCTCCAGGTGGGAATTTCCAAATCAGGACTCTCTCATTAGAGATGCAATGCTTCAAACATGGCTTTTCACCTACTGGGAAGTCTGGACTAGCCCATCAGGGGTCCTTTCACCCTGTCACCTGTGACTCTGCAAGCAAATCAGATCATTTGATATCAAAACCACGCCAGGTCTTGGCCAGACAGCTGGAGATTTATTGGTGTCACCGTGCTGGTCCCCAGCTAGGATACCTTCCCACTCAAGTTCTTGGTTTTTGCTTAAACTTCTGCAATGGCATTTTCTGTTAACTAGAGTCTTTGAACTCAGACGCCGGGGTGTGGGCTGTGTGGGGTGTATTTAGAGGAACTCTCTGCATCTCTCTGCACTGCAACTCCAGTTTCCCCTGTATAGAGTCAGAGTAACTGTGCCTGCTTTGCAAGGTGTTTGTAAACGTCGTCTGCTTGCCTCGTAACTGAGTATCCTTGAGAGCAAGAACTACATATCTCCCAGTGGGGCCAGGACTCTTGATGTGTGGCTCTTTTTAAACACTAAGTCTTCCGGCCCCAAGGTGGATCTTGAAGGGGGGACTTAAAAGTTAGTTGGGATCACAATGTATTTGTGGTTGATTCTGGCAATGACAGTGATTGACTGACCAGCCAGGCTTTCTTCTGGCTTACGTCTGTGTGTGTAGTTGGGGAGGTGATGGTGGTGGTGGTGGTGGTGGTGTGTGTGTGTGTGTGTATGCCTCAGTCATTCTTCCTGTTCTTTTGAGTCAGGTCTCTCACTAGTCAGCAAGCCCTAGAGCTCCATCCTCCTGCGTCTGCCTCCTCAGCTCTGGGATTCTAAGTGTATACCACCGTGCCTGATTTTCGATGTCGGTGCTGTGGTTCAGACTCTGATCCTCATGCTTACTTGGTAAGCACTCATTCACCAGCTGAGCTGCCTCCCGCAGCGTCCAGCCTGTGTCTCTCTATCTTAGTCTTTAAAGGTAATCTGGTTTTAAGAAATAAGCACCTTCTGAGGTCTGTTGCTGCTGCCTGAAGCCACATTGGTGTCCATGGGCCAGACTGCTGTGGCCGGTGTCCCAGAGGCCACGTTGATGTGGCCTGTTCTGCCCCTGGAGACTGCTGATGCCAGAGCGTTATAGCCGACCACGGTCCATGCTCCCGCTGACTGTAAAGTGTAAGGAAGCTGCTTCTGCAGTGATGTCAGTGACTGTAAACACAGTTGAGAAAGAGGCCCAATAGAAGACTCCTGTGACAACCTCTACCCCACCTCCCGAAAGTAACAATCTAGACAGGCAGCCATTGGAGAGAACTCTAAAATCTGTGTTAAGGATGCTAGGATGCAAGTATAACTCTCCCCAGGCCATGGCTTCTGCCAGGGGTGCTTTTAAGGAATGGCTTCTCTTTCTTTAAGGGCAGCAGATGGGCAGCACACACTGGGATTGTGACCGTGGTCCTTCTTTTCTTTTTTGGGGGAGTGGGGAAATGGAATCATAAAGACAGGAGTGGGTTTGGAAGGACAGGGAAGTAAGAGTGATCAGAGTACATGATAAGAAATTCCCAAATAATCAATAAAGGTAATTATGTTTAGTAAAAAATAAGTACTTGTTTTTAAAAACTCTCGACGCAGTGAATGAGCTTCTGGAAGGATTTGGGAGACACCTGGACACTTCCTTTCTCCTTGATCTCTTTTACTCTCCTGGGGTTGCGAGATACAGTGACCTAAGGCACTGTGTAGGATGCAGAGATCAGAGGACCTAAAACCTTGTGATAAAGGGCTGTGCAATGTTAGCTGGTGCCTGTGTCTTGTGCACACATGATGGTAGCAGAGTGGGTAAGAATGACAATATGGTGAGAAGTAATAAATATAAGGACAGATTGTCACATTTTTGAGCTAAGCTCTGAGGGTGAATTGTGTGACCGGTGAGGTGACCAAGGGGAATCTGGGAAGATGGAGACCAGCCATAGAAATGCTCAATCGTTGAGACGAAAACACTCCTTCCCCCAATTTAGTCATATCCTTATATTGAATTATACTGTATCCTATAAACACGTAGAAATATTTATCAATAAAAATTAATTTGTAGCAAGGCAGCAAATACGTTTTCAGTACAAGCCTGACGACCTGGGTTCAATCCCTGAAACCCACTGTGAAAGGGGAGAAGCAACTCTTAGAAATTGTCTCCTGACTCCCACATGTGCTAGCTTGCACACAGTCTAATAAGAAATTAAATGCTAGGAAGTAACCTGTTTGCTAACAAACTGTTCCTTGCATTTACTGTAATAACGGTGAACGTCAGTATGAAACTGTCTTCGTAGTATCCTTAGGATGGCAGGGATCGGTTTCCTTCTTGAGTCACACTTGCTGTGTAAACAAAGCTGACCTCTAACTGGGAGGTTCTCCCCTCAGCCTAGGGAGAGCTGGCATTGTAGGTATTGTGTAGCCATACCTACTAGCAGGATCACAGATGGTTAAAGACAAAAAAGTAGCTACATTGTTTTTGCAGAGTGTGTCGTTGTGATCATGCAGCTAACCAAATTTAATGGGTCTTTGTCTGCACACTAGAAGAGAGCATTGGATCCCATGGGACTATAGACATGGACAGTTGTGAGCCTCAGTGTGGGTTCTGAGAATTGAACTCCCGAACGGGCAGCCAGTGCTCTTAGCCACTGAGCCATCTCCCCAGCCCCATATTGTCTTTATCTCAAGGTCACATAGTTAGTAAATGGTAGACCAGAAGCCTGAACTGCTCTCTTCTGATTTTTGCCCTCTATTCAAGTTCAAACGTTGCTACCTGGTCCCTCAAATGGCTGCCCAGCAATTATTCCATTTGGCTAGTAAGGCTTCTCATGTGACACCTGGTCCTATCTCCACTGTGGCTTGGTAATCCAGGGGATTGATTAGTCTGCTGACCATGGCCTTCTGCAGGTACACGCCAACACTCACCTCAGGGTTTTGTTTTAGAGCTATGGCTTTGGGGAGGTTCTTCTGACGCTGTGCATGCTGAAGCTCATAAATGTCTAACAGTAACTAGTAGTGTGGCCTTGGGTGAGTTACTTACACTACCAGGTAAAGGGTTTTCTCACTGCAAGGTAAAGAGTTATCCACGAAATGAATAGCTGGGGTGGTTGAGCCCATCTCACTCAGAAATATTTGACTTAAACACCTATATAAAGGAAGTCTGTTGTGCACACAAATTTGTCGTTGGGGGATGTGTGTCTGTGTGCGTGCGCTTGTCAAACTGGCTTCAAAATAGAACCAGAGGCTTCTACCCTACAAATCAGATCAAACTAAGCCTCTACCTTCATGTATGTTTAATCTGTCTCCCAAAATCCAAAGGAGCAGCAGGCAGTGTAATCTCTGGGCAGGATTCCTCCCAGCCCATCCTGCCTTGTTCTGACTGGACAGGCCTGTATTCATGCTCCCTAGAGAGGCAGCAGGCAGTAGCGTTAACCAGGGTTCCACAGGCCTCTCCTGTTGGAGCTGTAGCTGTGTCTCCAGGTCCCTCTATTTCCGTTACCCACAATGCAGCAGAAGTGGCAATGCCAACTATAGTATGTTTGGCACATATAGTCACAGAGCTGCTAGACCGCCAGTCACACCTGACAGCCACCTAGAGCTGTGAGTGACATCTGTAGTTTGTGGAACATTGCAGTTGGTGGGGGCAGCCTGCCTGCTGTGGCCTCCTCTGCTGAGGCTGCCAGGACCCAAACTGGGCTGGAGTTTGAACTGTGCAGGCACTCCAGGCTTGTGGGAAGAGGCAGAAGATGGGCTGGCGGACATTCGTCTTGTTTTTCAGAACTGTGTCACCTAGGAGCTCTGCCATGGACTGTTGTCTTACTTCCCGTACCTGTAAATTCTCACGTTCTGTGATGATGGAATGTTAGAAACTAATGAGGTGAATGAGAAATGACACAGCATGTGCCTGGCACACCATTGGCTTCCTTCTGGATTTATGGGTTTAGACCTTGGTAGGAGTCACTAGAGGCCACCAGGAGGACATGTTGCTGTTCGGAATGTCTTCTGTGTAGTGTGGGAACCCTCACTCCATCTGTGTGTATGGACAGGAGAGAGGAGCTCAGAGATTATAGGTGCTGGTAGATGGCTGAGGGGTTAATTTTTCTTAAATCTTCCTGTACTGACCCTGTAACTGTTGAAAGCACCTTTCTGACTCAGTGAGATTTCTAGTAATTAAATCCCACCTGACCTGTCTTTTCGAAAGTAGAGACTCCCTAGCCTTGTAACTGCTAGGCCTGGGCTGAAGCCAGGTCCTGAGTTCTCATCTCTGAGCTCATGAAACCAGTGAGATTCCCTCAAATCACTGTGAGTCTTGCTGGTTTCTGAACCGATGACGATCGGATGCCTTGCTCAGGGTATTTCGAAGGAAGACTTAACACCTGGGCCCCGCTGTTGAGGTCTTAATGAGGGCATCGAGACAAACACAAGGAAATATTCTTTCAGACCTCACAACTTTTTTACTTGATCCTAGAGCGACAACCAGCAAACTGTGGCCTAGCCCACACGCTTGGGACATGCACACCTGCTTACTTCTTGTTATGGCTGCATTTGAACTTTTACAGGTATAGGGTTGAGTATCTGCCACAGAGACCTGATGTCTTAAAAGCTTTCATTATTTAATGTTTGGCCCCCAGAGGCAGAATTTATCAGTGCCTAGCCCTAGTGGATCCACTGGGGAGCTCTCAGGGTGTGACTAAAACAGGTCACCATGGCAAGCAAGAGACATGGCCTCCGTGACTGTGAGGAAGGGTTGGTCTCCTGTGCCGAGCCAGCTGCTGCTGCTCTGTGAATGCAGCTCACCTACTTGGGAAACACCACACCAGACCAGTGTGGAAGGAGCCAGTCAGGGTGCAGCTTATGAGGAAATGAGTCTTGGGAGGGGCACTTAAGCAAAGATCATTAGAGATGTGGATGATACTAGAGTCTGGAAGAAACAATGCGGCTTGGTTTTCTGTGACTGGAGTTTGGCCTTAAGGTCTTAGATAAAAATAGTAGAGGGTAGTTAAGAGCCTAGGAACGATCTGTGGAAGGGAGTTGACACCATACAAGTGTATGGTTCTGCATATGTGACAGTTGGTTTTTTTACTCGTGGGGGAAGTTAGAGAGCTAGGGAGATCTGGGTGTGATAAATTATACTGGTTCAATCTGAAAAACGGGTAGGGTAAAGATCTAAGAGAGGCCTTTCGGTTTAAAGTCAGTATGGTGTGCAAACTCTGGATATCTGTGATTAGGCGTGTGTTGATTCACAATTAAAGAAAACTCTACAGTCTAAAATATGTTAGAAATGGACAAAAATGTAATAATTAATGTTGTCTTTTCCTTAAGAGTGTCACTGTAGGGGTTGGGGATTTAGCTCAGCAGTAGAGCGCTTGCCTAGGAAGCGCAAGGCCCTGGGTTCAGTCCCCAGCTCCGAAAAAAAGAACCAAAAAAAAAGAGTGTCACTGTAAGAGTAGAACCTGTAAAGAGTAACTAGTGTGTCTGTCGGCTTGACTGTGCCAACAGAGTTCATTGCTGGAGCTCCCTCTGAACACTCACACCCCCGCAACAGCGTCGATGATTAAGCCATGAGTGTTCTGTCTGGGCAGATTGATTGGTGCACCTTGTGGAAGTGAGGAGATCTTAATAAATGGTGAGGCGGTCCTTTCCTGTCTGAGTTCTGCCCCTCTGCTTTCTTTCCACCACAAAGTGTGGGGGCAAGAACATCAGATGAAGTCCCTCCAGCCCCACACCTGTGAGCCAGAGAACTTTCTGCTTATTATTAATCACTAGTCTCAGGTATCCTGACATAGCAACATCTCACTGCCTAAGTCAGCAGGATGTACGGTGAGGGATTTGGCTGTGTGGCGTGGCACTCGGATTTGTGGTCCTTGGTCCTGTTTGACCCCACAGTGGCGACAGGGATCTGAAGCTCTTGACACTGAGCTTTCATTTTGTCTGGTGAGGGACATGGGACACGGTGTCCGGTGGCCTCGGTGTCTCACTTGTGCAGCCCTCGCTCCTATCCCTCTCTAGAACACAGCTTGCTGTCAAGGTTAGGCTCACTTTGTGGTGACGACCCCAAAACACGGGTGAGCTTCATTTTAATACTGCACATAATGCTTCCTTTCCTAAGAGAATGTTTCTGAGTTTAAAACCGGGGAATGTTTGCCATCTGGTTTCCTTTCAGCTGGATTGGGTTGGGTTGGTGACAGTCTGTAGCCTGGGTTGACCTTGTGGTGGTTTGAATGTGCTTGACCCATGAGAAGTGGCACTCGTAGGTGGTGTGGCCTTGGAGGAAGTAGAGGGCTTTGTCTGTGTCTCCGCCTGCCTGCCTGCCTTTGGATCCAGATGTAGAACTCTCAGCTCCTCAAGCACCTTCATGCTGTCATGCTTTCCACCATGATGATAATGCACTGAACATCTGAACTGTAAGCCACCCCAGTGAGGTGATGTCCTGTATAGGAGTTGCCTTGGTCATGGTGTCTCTTCACGTGATGAAACCCCAGCTAAGACAGCCTCCAGTCACAATCCAGGTGCAGGGCTTAGGGGTGTGTGTTACCACGCTCATCTTATACTCGGGGTTCTCATATCACAGTGCAGGCAGCTTTAAGTTTGGAAGTCAGGTTCTTTGTCTAAAAGGGAAGTATATGGCTCACGTGAGTTCCACTTGCCCCCAGAGCATGGTTGTGGCAGTGACTTCATGACACATCCATCTTCTTTGTCAGAGAAGCCCTGACAGCCCACTGTCTCTGCTGATTTTGAGATTGTGGATCCTGACTCTGAGGCACCAGTGAGACCCTCCATGGGTTGCAGAGCTGAGCATGGCCCAGCCCTGTCTCTCGTAAATCTGTGGTCCCTTGGCTATAGGTAGGTGCGGTCTAGCTCTGCCGTGACTCAGTCCTCCAGATGAGGCACTTTACCTGCTCGTCTGGATCACACAAATCACAGGTCTGTTCTGGGTGGCGATTGTGACAGTAGGGACACTCTTAGCAAGAGCCCATAAACTAAGAGTGGGAGATGTGCTATGTCCTTATGGGACTAGAACATCTGGCAGGAGCTCTGGAGGGACACATCAGCAGGTACCTCAAGGGAGGTGGAGACCGGGGAATGGCTTTAGCCATAGGTAGTAAAGAAGGCAGGGACAAGTGGAGGCAGATGGGTCTCTTAGGAGGGGACAGAAGAGAAGAGCCAGGCCACAGTGTGTCAGGCCGCACCTGGAAACTGCAGACTGCAGAGATGGCTGAGTGAGGGAGCCCTACCAGGGGAAGCTGTGGAGGCACTGAGAAAGCTTAGTCTCCCCTCGAGCACTAGCGCTGGCAGGCAGAGAGCAGACGTGTGCAGAGATTGTCTGAAGCAGGGGCATCTGGGAAATTAGTGTCCATGGGCAAGTGCAGATACCAAGAACAGGGAAGTTGGCATGCTGATAAGAAAGAGACCAGATGGTGAGGCTCCCTGAAGAGGCTTGGGGAGGAATCTAGCTCTCCCTGCTGTAGATATGAAGAGGGACTGGGGACATTTAAGGTGGAAAATAAAGCCTCTCACCTCAGCTCTCCTAGGTGAGGTGCATGGGCAGGCCCGAGGTGGGAGTGGGCAGATACAGCACCTGAGATGGCTCTAATTGTAGCCTAATTATCTTTTATGGAGAGTCTGTGCCTAGAGCCAAAAGCTTCAGTTTCCACCCTGGTTTAGCCAGTGCCCTCGTGACCTTGGACAGATTGTGTTCATAAGTGTGTTAGTGGAGTACCTGAGAGATACCTGTCTGGCTGAGTTGACACATGAGGCCTGTGAACCATTGAGTACTCTTATGAGCACTTGGGCCCCTCTGGCTAGGACCACTGAAGACTTGTGAACTGACTGCCTTTGAACGGCCAGGAATCCCCAAACATTTTCTGTTCTACTTAAAAAGGTTAAGCAACTTCTCAGAGTGTAGTGGGCTCAAGTTACTGACTTCAGTATTGACTTCTTGGGATCAAAGAGCTCTGACCTTTCCTTCCTTTCAAAGGGGCAGAAACACTTGGCTTTACCATCGGTGACAGCAGCTTAGAAGGAGGTCTTTGTGAAGCCACATGAGGTCATTTTCTCTGGCCTTTTGGCTGGGTTTCTGTTGTTTGTTTGGGTTCTGTTGTTGGGGCCTTGGGTTTGGAGCTGATGCTTGCTCTGGACCAGTATAGATTTAATCAAAGTCAAAGAACTGCTGTTGATCTGGGACCACTTAACTGGCACCATCAGAGGCTCAGCAATGTGTTTATAAGAAGATAAAGGTGGGGGTTGGGGATTTAGCTCAGTGGTAGAGCGCTTGCCTAGGAAGCGCAAGGCCCTGGGTTCGACCCCCAGCTCCGAAAAAAAAAAACCAAAAAAAAAAAAAAAAAAAAAAGATAAAGGTGGGAGGATATGTTCTATGGAGGTGTGGAGAAGGGGTGCCTTGGGCCCTTGCTGAAGCACCCCTTCCCCCTGAGGGACCAGCCGCAAGATGCCATAGTATAGAATAGTTTATTCAGGGTATGGGGAGGAGAGTTAAGAGGTTAATAGAGCTCAGCTATCAAAAACAATGACTTTATGAAATTCATAGCCAAATGGATGGAACTGGAAAATATCATCCTGAGTGAGGTAACCCAATCACAGAAAAACACACATGGTATGCACTCATTGATAAGTGGATATTAGCTCAAATGCTCGAATTACCTTAAATGCACAGAACACATGAAAATCAGAAAGGATGACCAAAATGCGGATGCTTCACTCCTTCTTTAAAAGGGGAACAAGAATAACCTTGGGAGGGGATAGGGAGGCAAAGTTTAGAACAGAGGTAGAAGGAACACCCATTCAGAGCCTGCCTCACATGTGGCCCATACATATACAGCCACCAAACTAGATAAGGTGGATGAAGCAAAGAAGTGCAAACTGACAGGAACCGGATGTAGATCTCTCCTAAGAGACACAGCCAGAATACAGCAAATACATAGGCGAATGCCAGCAGCAAACCACTGAACTGTGAATGGGATCCCCGTTGAAGGAATCAGAGAAAGGACTGAAAGAGTTTGAAGGGGCTTGAGACCCCATATGAACAACAATGCCAAGCAACCAGAGCTTCCAGGGACTAAGCCACTACCCAAACTATACATGGACTGACCCTGGACTCCAACCTCATAGGTAGCAATGAATAGCCTAGTAAGAGCACCAGTGGAAGGGGAAGCCCTTGGTCCTGCCAAGGCTGAACCCCCAGGGAACGTGATTTGTTGGGGGAGGGCGGTAATGGGGGGAGGGTGGGGAGGGGAACACCCATAGAGAAGGGGAGAGAGAGGGGTTAGGAGGATGTTGGCCTGGAAACCGGGAAAGGGAATAACAATCGAAATGTAAATAAGAAATACCCAATTTAAAAAAGATGGAGAGAAAAAAAAAGAGGTTAATAAAGGTAGAGAAAGGCACGGGGTAGAGGGTGGGTGGAGGTAGAGGCCAGCCATGAGCATGTGGAGTGAGGGGGGTAAGGAAATGGGGAGAGAGCAAGAGCAGGAAGGAAAGAGCAGGAATAAGAGAGGAGCAGGAGAGGGTGAGGAGGGGGCAAGCAGCCCCTTTCATAGTGAGTCAGGCACCTGGCTGTTGCCAGGTAACTGTGGGGTGGAGCTTAGAATGCCGACAGTCAGTCACCTCATTTTATCTATCTCACCCTTTGTTGTGGTCAGCGCCGTCTGGTCACACTATTGGAATGCACAGCTCAGAACCTGCTGGCGATGGCCTACGGAACTCCCTCAGTTTGGCCTTGTTCAAATAAACTAACTGGCCTCTGGAATTTTCCTTTGAATTCTGTTGTGAGACTGGCCTGGCAGCTGGTAGAGTTCTGAAGGAGGAGTGAAGGCTCCCTATGTTTAAATTGTACTTACTGTCTGTTAGCATTCTAAGTGCTGCCCCACAGTTACCTGGCAACAGCCAGGTATGCCTGATGCTATAAAGGGGGCTGCTTGCCCCCTCCTCACTCTTGCTCTCTTACCTTCTTGCCCCTTTGTCCCTTCTCTCCCCATTCCCCTCACCCTTCTCTCCACATACTCATGGCCCACCTCTATTTCTCTGTCCCTCTCCCTCTCCCCCCTTCCCTCCCCCTCTCCCTCCCTTTCCTCTTCCTCTCCCTCTCTTTCTCTGCCCCTACTATCCTCTTAACTCCCCTCCCCATGCCCTGAATAAACTATTCTGAATAAACTATTCTATATGATCTGTCTGTGACTGACACTCCACACTCTCTCTCTCTCTCTCTCTCTCTCTCTCTCTCTCTCTCTCTCTCTCTCTCTCTCTCTCTCTCTGCCCCTACCACCCTCTTAACTCCCCTCCCCATGCCCTGAATAAACTGTATCCTATCCTATACTGTCCTGTGGCTGGTCCCTCAGGGGGAAGGGACGTCTCAGCATGGGCCCGCCGAGGCACCCCTTTTACCCATACCTCACCACACTTCCATAGGACATATCCCCTCCTCTTTTTATAAACACATCAGTCAGCTCCACCCCCGCCTCTAATCAGCTTTGACCTTTTAAAACTTGAGTTACATCAGTGTGCACTGGCCTGCTGAAAAGCCAGAGTGCAGTTCTCTGCTAGAGTTGCTGGGTTTAGTTTAAAATATCGATACTTCCCCATTTGGATAATTCCTCTCCTAAACATAGAGCTTGCAGTGAGTCCAGAAGGGGGTGGGGCTGTAGGCCTGTAGCCAGCATAGAAGCAGCTTGTTGCTCTTGACCTGCACAGTTAGACCCTGTCTCCTGCCTCAAAATAACACACGCACACGCACACGCACAGAGGCATAGACACAGGCAGGTACTTGTGTCTCATGCAGTTTGGGGGCGTCTGTTTTTGTTTCTGCTGTTTTGAACCCAGGGCTTTTCGAATGTTGAACAACTGGTCTACCACTAACTCCGCCCCCTGTCTGTTAAGGCGGGGCTCCAAGTTGCCCCGGAAGGTCTCACAGTCCGCTTTTCTCTCCTCCTTCCGGTTTCACCCCTCCTGTGTGGTAGAGGAGGTTTGCGGCATGCACCACTAAATCCAGCAACCTGTAATGTTTATTTTACTACCCAAAGGATGGGTTTGAAACAAGTCACATTGATTCTGGATCCCTCGACAGTCGCACACCCTGGTCTAGTTTATGATTGTCTCACGGTCTCCCCTCCCACCACGTTTTATGTTCTGGACCTGCATCTTGGTGAGAACTAAAGAACACTGACTTAGGGCTGGAGAGATGGCTCAGCGGTTAAGAGCACTGACTGTTCTTCCAGAGGTCCTGAGTTCAAATCCCAGCAACCACATGGTGGCTCACAACCATCTGCAGTGAGATCCGATGCCTTCTTCTGGTGTCATGAAGACAGCTACAGTGACTCACATATGTAAAATAAATCAATTAATAAATAATTCTTTTTAAAAAAAAGAACACTGACTTAGCTGCCTGCCGGTGTGGGCTGGCCCTCTTGTCCCTGTTCAGTGTGTTTAAGGCTCGGCACAGGTATCTTAGGATCCAGCTTGCTCCTTGGTTTATGTTTGTGTTTCCTAAGCCAGTGTCCCTGGGCTGCTGGGTCATCTGTGCCGAGTCAGTTGTGAAGCATAGTGTGGCTACCTCTGGGCAGCACCCTTGACAGGGTGTTGACTCACAGGAACCCTTCCTCCTTTAGTTCCAGGCAGCCTTGTGACCGTCACGTGGGGAATATGAGCAGCTCTTGAGACATTTTCATAAGAAATACTAGGTTGACGTTGCCTTGCTGACGGTCCTTAAATTTAGCACGTGCATTCCTTGACGGTCACATTGTCTATTCTTGTGCCTCCTTTTAGGAGAGGTTAGTGATAGTTATGGGTTTTGTTCTCTGATTACTTATGAAGTACCAATAGTATTAACCTAAATATATGGAGAAATTTCCTTTTGGTTGTTTAATATTTTTTGCGCAGTTCCCCCAAAAACAGCGTCTTAATGATCACTGACTTGCCAAGTACAATATTGCTTTTACCTAACTTGCTGGAACCGGACCCTCTCTTAAGTGGGAAATCTGGTTCTGGTAAATAGTTTCCATTCCTGGACCACTGACCCATCTGGGGTTTTAGGCCTGGGTGCTTTTTAAAAGATATTTGTGTGTGTGTGTGTGTGTGTGTGTGTGTGTGAGAGAGAGAGAGAGAGGGGGGGGGAGGGAGAGAGAGAGTGTGTGTGTTATGTAGGTGTCAGACACAGTAGCTGGGTTACAGGCGAGTGCATTTTGTTTTTGAGACAGTTTTTTGTTTTTTGTTTTTTTTACTGGCTAGTGCAAATCTGTTGTAACTGTGCAGCCCAGGCTGGCCTTGAACTCATGCTTTTTCTGTCTCAGCCTCACGAGTGCTGGGATTGCTGACATAAGACACACACACACACACACACACACACACACACACACACACACACCCGCCAGGCTTGCTCCATCTTTATTAACCTTTCTTGACGGGTTTAGCAAGAACCTTTGTTACTTTATTCGCTAGGTAGCGTGAAAGGTTCGTTGCCTGAGCACCTTTTCTTGCTAAGATCTGTTTTCCGTGTTCCTGTAGGTGTTCTCACAGTCCTGTGTCTGGTACGGAGAGTGTGGAGTCGCCTTTGGAGATAAGAGGTACAACTGTGAATATTCGGGCCCACCGAAACCCCTCCCAAAGGACGGCTATGACTTAGTGCAGGTAAGTGTGTCGCTCTGAGAGCGCCAAGCATATGCCGTGCCTTAAATGACGGTACCAGGATGCCGGAGGTGAGAGTAAAGGCTTACACTTTAAAATATATGTGTGTGTGTGTGTGTGTGTGTGTGTGTGTGTGTGTGTGTGTGTGTGTGTGTGTGTGTGTGTGTGTGTGTGCAAACACACCTGTATAAACAGGAGGTCAGTCGGGTCTCCTGGGTTGTGAACCACCGTGTGGGTGCCGGGAACTGAACATGATTTCTCCACAGATGAGTCCTCACTGCTGAACCATTGCCTCAGCTCCTGGGGCTTAAATCTTAACCTAGACTCCAGCCTGAACCCCATAACAGAGCTGATAAAAGGCTCCTGGCCTAATCCTCCAGGTGCTGACTCTGTGTCTCCCAGAGTTTCCCAGTGTGGAGTCTCTGTTTAGAGGTGACCTTGGTCCCCAGATGTTGTCACTTCTGCAGAATGCATTAGCAGTTAGCTTTGTTGTTGTTCCTAGATCTCAAGACTTTGCTTCTTCTTAGACTCTGCCACTGAAAAGCTGGCGGTCTCTTCCTCTTTTAGTGATTTCTCTGATCCCCGCGAGCCTGCGATTCCTGGCTGCCTCCCAGGATGCCGCTTTCCGTTAGTGTGATTCTTGGGGCTGTTAGAAAAAGAAATACTGGGAAAAATCCAGCTGAAAAGGCTGGCTTTGGAGCTTCAGTAACCCAGTGTGGCGCACCATGTTGCTTCAACATCCTGTGCCTTTCTTCAGAGTTACGTACAGGTTTTGACTGGCCCAGGAGTGATGAGTGGGTATAGTGTTGTGGCTGAGCTCGAATAGGCTGACTTAGAAAGCCAGGCAGTAAAGGAAAAAAAATAGAGTTCTCTCTGCTACTTCTTGTGAGTCCCCACTTCCTTTCCGGGGGTAGGGGAGTGTTCTGAGGCAGGGCTTCTCTCCGTAGCCTTGGCTATCCTGGAAGTCTGTGCAGACCACAATGGTCCTAAACTCAGAGATTGGCCTGCCTCAGCCACCGGAGTGCTGGGATTAAGGACGTGCCCCACCACCGCCTGGCTGAGTCTCCACTTTCTGAGTGGCAAACTTCGTGCGACTCAGATATAACCTCTCGTGCCTGAGAATAATGGGTGAAGCACTCACATCCCGGAAGCGACTGAGCTTGTCTCGTAACCGCTCTCTCCTCACAGGAACTCTGTCCAGGACTCTTCTTTGGCAATGTCAGTCTTTGCTGTGACGTTCAGCAGCTTCAGACACTGAAGAACAACCTGCAGCTGCCCCTGCAGTTTCTGTCCAGGTAGGCTGACCACCAGCAAACAGTGGGTCACTCTGTGTGTTCTCGTAGACCAGGTTTGGCTCTGTTGTACTCTTGAGAAGGTACTCGTGGTGTGTTAGAAGGCAAAAGGAAGTCACATGACCAACTCCTAGTTGCTTCCAGAGTGAAGACTTGGTTTCCTTTGAGGTCCCCTTGCTGGCAAAGAGAACTGCACAGTGGCCTAGGGCCTCTCAGACCAGAGCCTCTGTGCACTTGGTGAGGGGTGGCCCCTGCTGTGCTGCTCAGAGCCCGGGTCCTCCATCTGTGTGGTTCCCTCGGTCCTTCTCACTCCTTCATTCTTTTCTAAGTTTTTATTACAGTTGCTTATATGCGTACGCAGTGTGCACGTAACAAATGGGAATCAGTTATTTGCTTCCTGTGAGTGTATGCACCATTGTGTACACACCATGTGCGTATGCACATGGAAATCAGAGGACAAGTTGGGGGTTGGTTCTCTCCATGTAGGTCCAAGGATCAAACTCAGGTCGTTGGCTCTTATATCTGTCTGTGCTGAATTGGCTGTGCTAGCATTAGTTCCTAGATGCTACACTTATTCTGGCATAGTTGCCAGTGCAAAACGATTGTATAACGGACGTTTTTTAAGCCTATCTAGCAGTTTTCAAATGTGCAAAGAACAAGTCAGTGGTTTTCTTTAGAGCAGCAGATTTTGGTGTCTGTAAATTATCCAGACTTTAGCACACTCGTAAAGGTGGATGAGGAAGGAGGTAAAGAGGGAAGATGCCCTCTCTAGCTATCAATCACTGTAGGCAGCAGGACCCTTCCCTGCCTCTGAGAAGTGGGCAGTGCCGAGTGGGAAGCCATTGCTAAGTCGTGCTTTCAGCTGTCACAGGGTGTAGTAATGGGCCAAGAGCTAAGGATCTACTCAGGCCGCCCTAGGCTCCTGGCATTGGTCAGATCACATTTATTTACGACTCACTCTAAATGACGGATTATGGATATAAACATTTACCATAGCTAGCCCCCTTCCCATGTTAGCAGTGGGTAAAGCTCGAGTTATAATAGCAAGAGAAGCTCCTGTTTCTAGAACTGCACGGAGCAGTGAGGTAATGTGGACCAAAGAAAGCGAGAACCCTTTTGCCACATGCACAAGTCAACATTAGGAGCTTAAACTTTGAACCCAAAGGACAGCTGTCAGCTAAGGTCTTCATGTGTGTTACTGCAGTGCACACAGAGAGCACTGCTGTGGCACCTCTGTTTTTACCTTTTCCTGTGATCCGAGGCCTCATAGGTGACGGCTCTCTAATCTTCAGGACTCTCAGGGGAGTCGAGTCCTCCTGTGTTCCAGGAGCGGCTAGCCTTATCTGGCTCTCAGGTGGAAGCTGATGTATAAATCCTGTAGTAGTCCTCTCTCTCTCTCTCTCTCTCTCTCTCTCTCTCTCACACACACACACACACACACACACACACACACACACACCCCCCTTATTCTCTTAATCAGAACTGTGACGGTTTTGGGAATAAAGTTAGAAATCTCTAGTTACAAAGCCCAGAATTCAGAAAAGCTTCCGTTTTTTTTTTTTTTTAATTATTTCTGAATAAATTAAATGTAACATTAGCACAGTTTTAAAAAGCTACTTCTTTATGTTACAATAAGGTTTTAAGAATTTATGAGTCTAAGGATTAGAAAGGTGGCTCAATGCTGATCTTCCAGAGGACCTGGGTTCAATTCCATATTCACTGTGGTCTATAACTGCAGTTCTGTAGCTGTATATGTCTGACGCCCTCACACAGACATACACGCAAGTAAAACATTGATGCACATAAAATAAAAAGAAAATCAAAAGAATGTGTGGGCCTGGGGAGAAGTAGGATTAAACATCTTCTGAGTCTGCTATGTTTTCATGGTAACTCATCTCTTTTCGATGAATTTTGAATACTCTGTAGCTATTTCACCTTTTATGTTTACTGATATACGTAAAGTCATAAAATATAATTTACTTTTTCTTTAGGTGTCCGTCATGTTTTTATAACCTGATGACCCTGTTTTGTGAGCTGACATGTAGCCCGCACCAGAGCCAGTTTCTGAATGTGACAGCAACTGAAGATTATTTCGACCCTGAGACGCAGGAGAATAAAACAAATGTAAAGGAGTTAGAGTACTACGTCGGACGGAGCTTTGCGAATGGTGAGTGGGCAGTTACTCTTCCTTGTGATGAGCTGGGTCAGGGCTCTGGGTTGGTGTGCACCTTTATCATCCTAGCCACTGTGTAGAGAGTCACAGGCTCAGGACATTCGTTGGTCATTGTTTGCCTGTATCTGGGATTTGAGCTACAACAATTAAAATTGTCTCTTTAAAGTATCTGCTTTAAACTCTTCTAACGTGGGGGCTGGAGTGGTCGCTCAGTAGTTACGTGTATTCACTGCTCTATCAGAGGACTCTAGTTCAGGTCTCAGCACCCACGCCTGGTGGTTTATAACACAGTTATAACCTTGTTAACTTAAAGGGGGTCTGATACCTCTGCTCTCTGGAGCCGCCTGCCCTCCATACAGAGACCCACACTCAAACGAAACTACCTGCAATCCTCAGCCCAGGAACCAAAGCCCCGCCCACCTCTGTTCTCCCCGGTAATTGGCTGTCAGCCACTTTTATCTAACCAATCAGAGAACACAGGCGAGCATAGTTTACACAACATCATTTGGTGTGGGTGAGATCATCCTCAAGACTGCAACCAGGTCTTAGGGGCCAGGATTTAATACACGGCAGCACCAGGCCAACCCCTAACAGCCAACTTAAAAAGTAACTCAGCCAGCTGCGGTCACACACATCTTTACTGTTAGCATTTGAAGGTCAGTCTGAAGTTCATTCATTGTATCTCCAAACGACTAAAACGAAACAGAATCTTTAAATCACTTCATTGGAAATAAGTTCCATTCGCAAAAGGAACACACATGGCAGAATCTTCCAGAAGATGTGATGCAGCAGCCCAAGGAGGGAGAGTGTCCCGGCCAGCGCTGGCCCTTCATGGAACCAATATCAAGCTATGTATTCATCTGCGTTTCAGTATGTGTACTAAAAGTTGTACAGAGTAAAAATACTTGGAAATTTGTACAAATAAACAGAGTTTTTTTTAAAAATGACTTTAAGGTAAGAAAATATTTCTTGACAAGAAAATAAAAGCGGTTAGAGTCCAGAACAATCCATGGAATACAGACACACCGGTGTATCTCTCCCTGTGCCACATCAGATTGGCACAGAGTAAGTTTGCCAGCTCCGGCTCTTTGTAAGGACATGAAGCAATAGTGAGTCAATAGACTGACTGCCCCTTATGACTGCTGTAAATGTTGGAAACCGTCCAAAAAACAATTTCGCAATGCCTGGTGCAGCTGAAGATGAGTTCGCCACTATCTCAAACATTCAGTGTCTCCTTCCACCAAACATACGCGGGCGGAGAGACCCAGAGACCATGAGCACTTGTGGGCAGGGAGCCCGTACAGGAGCCATGACCGTGGGTATGTGTGTGGGGGCGTATCTATACAACCCCCGGCACGCAAACTGTGAACACATACCAACAGGGAGACCCTATGGAGACCATGTACATGTGCATGTGTGGGCAAAGAAGACCCCACACACAGAAACCGTGCGTGTGTGTGAGCAGGGAGATCCAGCTGAGGTCACTGTAGAAGAGTGCTAATGGCTAGAGGAGGAGAGCAGGACCAGGACTGGGGGTGTTTACGCCGCTGATCAGCTGTGAACAGTTACCTGAGCGTACAGGGAACTTGACTTACAGAAGTCAAGTGCCAGTTCAAAAATGGCCAGGAAGTCTGAACACACACTTCACCAAAGAATGTATGAAAATGTATGGAAAAGTGCACAAGGACCGAGGAGTTAAATCAAAGTAACTGCAGGAGATGCTGGGGATAGGGGACCCGGGAGCTCCATCTATCAGAGAGAATCTTTTTTAAAGATTTATTTATATTTATATATTATATTTTATATATTTTATTTATATGCATACACTGAATCTGTCTTTGGACATAACAGATGAGTGAATGGAATCCTATTACAGGTGGTAGTGAGCCACCATGTGGTTGCTGGGGAATCGAACTGAGGTCCTCTGGAAGAGCAGTCAGGGCTCTTAACCGCTGAGCCATCTCTCCAGACCCCTGAGAGAATCTTCAGTCAGCAGCAGATTGACAGTACTTTGGTGGTCTTGTGAGACTGTCACGTGGTCCAGCATGCCTCAAGTGGATATATTGTGGGATGTGTAGTTACATCCCCAGCATTCAGTAAAGATTTTATTTGGGAGTTTTTTGTGTATGGGTTGTGGGTTGTTTTTTGAGACAGTTTCAGAATTGGCTCCAAACTCAGTATATCACAAAGGTTGGCCTTGAACTCCTGATCCTATCTCCACCTTCCACATGCTAGAATCAAAGGCATGCACCCACAAGCCCGACTCAAAGTCGTTTTGTGATTTTGTGTTTTTAAAGATAGAACTTCGGTATAGCTTTTTGGCTCCTGTGTTTTAAAACAGCACACAGAATATGAGCTACATTGTAGTGCTTTCTTGTTCTTACGTACATACAATATACTTTGTTCATGTTTGTGTCCTTACTTCAGAACCCTATTAAGCTCCACAGCACATCTGAAAACAAAGGAAAGCATGGAGCCTCATGTAATCCTCATACACTAGGAACTGAGGCAGGAGCATTGAGGGCTCCAAACAGCACCTCAGTGCTTACACAGTTGAGAGTGTCCTTTCCAGACAGGCTAGAGGCCAAGTGGAATCGATTCCAACCCCTGTCACACTGGCCGACCTGCCTGTCTAGGGTGGGTAAAACAGCGACTGCAGCTGTCTCCTTGGAGTTCAGGGGAAGATGACCCCAGGAAGTCTGTCCCAAGTAGGGACCCACAAGTCATAACTAAGTCGACTCATGTGTGATCCCTTTAAGTCCTCAGTCTTCCCACTTCCTGGTCTCCACTGCAGAGTGGCTGAAATGAGGTTCTTTCTCCTGACCCTAACTGAGTGCCTCTTTACAATGTGGGTAGGATTTCTGGAAGTTGTTGGGAGAACAGTTGGTCCTGGTTCCCTTTCCTGTTCTGCGTCTCCTTCCCTCCCCGCCTTGCAGCGCCCCAGGTTCTAACCTGCTGACTCCCGTGTGCCAGCACGGAGGCCTTCAGTAGGGCTGAGTGGTGAATTCGAGCAAGCGTAACATCTCCGTCTTTCCCTTGGGATTGCTCTTCTAGCGATGTACAATGCCTGCCGAGATGTGGAGGCGCCTTCCAGTAATGAGAAGGCCTTAGGACTCCTGTGCGGAAGGGACGCCCGTGCCTGCAATGCCACCAACTGGATTGAGTACATGTTCAACAAAGACAATGGGCAAGCACCGTTTACCATCATCCCCGTATTTTCAGGTACGGACGGCAGCTGAAGCTGAGTTTATTATTTTGCTTCAAAACTCAAGAATTGGGGCTGGAGAGATGGCTCAGTGGTTAAGAGCCCCGACTGCTCTTCCAGAGGTCCCGCATTCAATTCCCAGCAACCACATGATGGCTCACAGCCATCTGTAATGAGATCCGATGCCCTCTTCTGGTGTGTCTGAAGACAGCTACAGTGTACTTATATATAACAAATTAAAAAAAAAACCTCAAGAATCATAATCAGCTATAGAAACATAAATTCAGAGAGAGAAGTCGGACATTTGTCCTACCTGGTTTAACTCGGGAGGAGGGCTGGGTGAGAAAGGAATCGCTCTTAGGAATCGATAACATTACTAAAACACTGAACTGTGTGCGTGCATGCGTGTGTTCTTAAAGCTGAGTCGTGTCTACCCTGGTGTCAGGCCAGCCGTTCAGAATGGAAGCCAGACACGTTGAGGATCCACCTTACATGGTTGGTGGAAGATCAGGGCCCATGCCGTACACAGAATTGTTGGCATCAGAACAGATCAGGGATGGGGAACTTAGCTGAGAATGCTTGCCTGCGAGCCTTCAGGCCTGCACTGCGCAAAACCAGGTACACACACCTGCACTCAAGAGGTACAGGGGGACGAGTCAGAAGCCCAGTTACACGCAGCTACGTATGTTCTAGGCCAGCTTGGCCTGTGTAAGACGCTCTCAGTACCTCCCCCCCCCCCAAACCCTAAGAGACAGCACCAAAGCCTAACGCGTGCTTACCCAGCAGTGCTCTGTCCTTGGTGTTCAGCTGCACCCCACTGTACCCTGTGTGCTCTCCATGGGGTTTAAATGTAAGCAGGTGCAAAACTTGGATTCTCGTGAGGTCCTGATTCAGCATGATTTCTTCCTATAGATCTTTCGGTTCTTGGGATGGAACCCATGAGGAATGCCACCAAAGGCTGCAACGAGTCTGTAGATGAGGTCACAGGGCCATGTAGCTGCCAGGACTGCTCTGCCGTCTGCGGCCCCAAACCCCAGCCCCCACCGCCCCCTGTGCCCTGGAGGATCTTAGGCTTGGACGCCATGTATGTCATCATGTGGGTCGCCTACATGGCGTTCCTGTTCCTGTTCTTTGGAGGACTGCTGGCAGTGTGGTGCCACAGGTAAGCTAGCTGGCTGCCTGGTTCGTTTCCTTCAAGACGAGAAGAGCAAAGTTGCCTCCCTCACCAGTAGCTTTAGTTAAACCAGACAGGAAGTAAGTTTCTTAGGGACATCATTCCCCGGATGGCTTTTGCCCTGCAGCTGGTAAGTCAGGTTTTGTTTATATATTTAACCACTTTAAATTATACTGATTTATTCAAAATGGTGTGTGATTTAAAGCACCTTTCCGTGACACAGGCAGTCTGTGTAAACCATGTCTGATCAAAATCTAGTTACATGTGGTACTGCAGTCCTGTATTCATGTCTTGTTTTAAGGCAATATGTATTTGTATGTGTTCGTATGTGTACATGCGTATGCACGCAAAGGCCAGTTTAGATCAGTTGCCCTCCATTTTGACTGCTTACACTGTTCCTCATCAGGCTCACCCCTGCTGTCCACTGGTGGGTCCTTTAAATTGTGCTGTTTGCCCCAGGGTGGTTGTGAGCTGGGGGTGCTCCTCCCCCGCTCTGTCCCTTGTCATTTGCTAAGAGGACCCTTCCTCTGCTCAGTCAGCAGTGTTCTTTTACATTTACTCGTTCTGAGGGCTGTCTACTGGGGCATTGGAGTTCCTTCCCATTGGCTCCTGTGTTCTTTGTGCTCCCTCCCAGGCTCACTGGATACTTCCCTGCCCTAGGCCTGGCGTCATCCTGCTCAAGCAGTTTCTGGTCCCTTTCGTTAGACAGTGGCATCGAGGGGCCATGGTCTGGGCACTGGGGTGCTCATTGCCATTGGAAATGTTTTCAAAGGATCTAAAGGTGACTTGTGCAGATTCCAATATGAAGTTACCTGTCGGTGCTTTGTCGTTTTAATACCTTCCTCAATCTTTCCAAGGCTGGTGGCCCAGGCAGGGACGGACAGCAGGGAACAGGGGACAGGGCGAGGAAGCGAGCTGCTCTGTAGCACTGCACAAAGTCTGCTGACATGACACCACGTCTGTGCTTCCGTTTCAGAAGGCGGTACTTTGTGTCCGAGTACACCCCCATTGACAGCAACATTGCCTTTTCCTCGAATAGCAGTGACAAAGGTAGGCTTGCTTGTGTAGGTCGGGGGATCAACCGTGTGGCCTGAGAGCCTGTGTGAGGCAGTACTGTTGCCGAGGAAACCCCATAGTGAAGGAAGACAGCCAGACGAAGCGCTGGCCTTCTGGCAGTGACTAGGCATCGGTGTGGAACCTCGGAACTAAGTAATTAATAGCAGTGATGTAATTATGAGCTGAGGGAGGAGCCATAGGAGCCCTGAGGGCAGAGTTGAGTGAAATGAAGTCACCATGGGGTCTGTCCTGAGCTGCCAAGGAGAGGAAGGTGGGCAGAGGCTGTGGGGCCTTGTGGGGCAGGCATAAGGACTAGATTCCCCTCACCCGCTGTTGCAGGTAATACTTTCCCTGTCCGAGGCTCTGGGAATGGCTAGTAACCGCCTCTCCTTTCCTCTACCCCAGGGGAAGCCTCGTGCTGTGACCCACTTGGTGTAGCGTTTGATGACTGTCTGAGGCACATGTTCACAAAGTGGGGGGCTTTCTGTGTCCGGAATCCCACCTGCATCATTTTCTTCTCGTTGGTCTTCATTGCTGCGTGCTCTTCTGGCCTGGTGTTTGTCCAGGTCACCACCAATCCCGTGGAGCTCTGGTCAGCCCCTCACAGTCAGGCCCGCTTGGAAAAGGAGTACTTTGACAAGCACTTTGGGCCTTTCTTTCGTACGGAGCAGCTTATTATCCAGGCCCCCAACTCCAGCGTCCATATCTACGAGCCGTACCCTTCCGGAGACGATGTACCCTTCGGGCCTCCACTGAACAAAGAGATTCTGCACCAGGTAAGCTGCCGTTTCCCGTCGTTGTTCAAGGAAACGGGAGTGTTTGTCCTGTTTATTTCCGTTGTGATAACCAACCTGACCCAAAGCCACACAGGGGAAGAACGCCTTGTATGGCTTAAAGTTTCAGAACACGCAGTATGTCACTGAGGAACCTTTCAGCGGGAATGAAAGGTGGGCACTTCTTGCTTTTCCACACAGCATTAGCCCCAGTGAGTTCCAAGGCACTTGCATCATGGCCGAGCAAGTCCAGCAGGGACTGTGGAGGGTGGTACTTGCTGTCAGGCAGCCTTATGCTCAGATAGCTTCTTTACTATAAAGTTTAGGACGACCTGCCTAGGGAGTGGTGCTGCCCTGAGCCATTCTCTGCCAGTTAATGATTAAAGACTGTCCCAGCCCATATGCCCATAGGCCAGTCTGACCGAGGCAATTTTTCAATTAAAATTTTCTTCCCGGATAATATTCTCTATCAGAAAATATGCACGCATGCTGTCAAGAAGACCAGAAATTTGCTCCAAAACTGGAGACTCGTGGGTGGACACCGGAACAGGGTGAACGATGGTTCTGTGTCTCTTACTGAGATCTGTTATGGTAATATGTCCTTCCCTGACGCTGCGAACCAGTTCTTCATCCCGGTTTTCTGTAAGGGGCCTTCGGCTCTCACCGTACTGTTGAGTAATCTTCCCCAGTCCTGGGAAGTATATCCTCAGGACATCTTTATCGTCTGAGCTCTTAGGGCAGTGCTGGTTAGCGAGGAGCGGAGGAATCATGACACCTTTCTGGGGTCTGCTTACTTTCCAAATCTTTCAGGTTCTGGACTTACAGATCGCCATTGAAAGTATCACTGCGTCCTATAACAATGAAACCGTGACACTTCAGGACATCTGTGTGGCCCCCCTCTCTCCATACAACAAGAACTGCACCATTTTGAGTGTGTTAAATTACTTCCAGAACAGCCATGCGGTGCTGGACAACCAAGTAGGCGATGACTTCTTTGTCTATGCCGATTACCACACGCACTTTCTGTACTGTGTGAGGTGAGTGGTGCAGCCGTTCATGTGCCCTTCAGTGTTGAGAACATCTGTGGCTCTCGTTCTTCATACAACTGGAGACCCAGTAGGTGGAGTAGATGTGTATCGAGAAGCTCACGTCCTAATGAAGGGTGACCAACAATCAGTAAATACAGCGTATGAGTTGCTTCACAGTAGGAGCTCATGGGGAAACACTGATAATTTAGTACAAAGATCACAATGTGTATTTACCCTATGATCGCATTAAGCAATATTACCCTGTGTGGCCTTCTCCTGTGTCTCATCTGCCATCGAGAGAAGGGGTTGCATGGTGTGTGACTGCATGTCATGCTGTATGACATGAAGGGGTTGCATAGTATGTGACTGCATGTCATGCTGTATGACGTGAAGGGGTTGGGGGTTGTATGGTATGTGACTGCATGTCATGCTGTATGACGTGAAGGGGTTGCATGGTATGTGACTGCATGTCATGCTGTATGACGTGAAGGGGTTGCATGGTATGTGACTGCATGTCATGTTGTATGACATGCTATCACATCAGGTGGAGATTGGCCCGCAAGGAGGACACTAAGGCTAAGCAGAAAAGGCTTGGGTTGGTGATGCTTTAGCTTGGAGAACTGCACCGGGGAAGGAAAAGTGGAAGCCTGTGGCTGTGAGAGGACTGGGTCCATCCAGGCAGCATGAGCAGCAAATGCAGAGGCCCTGTGGAGGAGCTGTCTCCATTGTTCACATGTACCAGGTGCCTCTCGGCCTTAACGGGTGGTCCATCCTTCCTCCTGAGTCAGGAGCCCATGGTGCTGCTTACTCTCCAGATAGAACTTTCTGTCTCTGTGGCTAATTAATTAGTTTCACTGTGCACCTCCCTTTTTGATATGCTTAGACGCATCACTAACGATGAACGTGAATGTGCTGCCAGTGAGGTGGGGGTGCTTGGGTATTTCACATCAAGAATGAAATCTTGATGGACATTGGCAGAATGCAGACCACCAAAGCCTTTCAGAGTTGGCCAGTATTTCGATATTACAATAATCAATAGTCAGAGCATTTATTCTCATTAATACATGGTATAATAGGACCGAGGTCTGTTTGGGGCAATTGGAAATTGTTGGAAATTCTGACTTAATCCCAAGCCATGGCTCCTTTAACAAATCTTATGAAACTTTTCAAGCATTAGTTTTGAAAACCAAGCCACTCTAACACAATATAGTCCAAATACATACTATTATAATCTGATACATGCTGAGGAATGATCTGGGTGGAAATACTGAAAGGTTTCGTTTTCCTGAGAAGAGCAAAAAACTGCACACAGTAAAACACCACAGCCTGTAACACGCAGCAGTTTTGGATCAGGCTGTATCTGTTGGTCTGTTTGCTGTGCAAAGTACATGTGTGTCCAGAACCCGGGCTGCACTGAAGTCACGCACTCAGACGTGAGGCGAGACGTGAGGGAACACTACCACGAACACCTTGGATTCTTTATGCATTTGGTTTTTTTTAAATAACTTTGATTGTTGAAATTTTACAAGCTTTTATTGTTGACAGTTGGGGTTTCATCTAATTCTTCCTTAGAGAGCCAGGCAGGTCTCATGGTGGCCGGCTGCCCCTGTGCCCTTTATCCCTGTGTCACTGGCCTCACAGGGGTGGTAGTCACTCCTGGCTGGTGCCCGGTGACTTGATTTCCTAGAGGTGCATGACATCTGCGTTACTAAGGAACCAGAGTGTACTCAGATTGCAGATACGCCATCCAAGTGACAAGATTTTCTGAACTTCCGGCAGGGCCCCCGCCTCCTTGAATGATACGAGTTTGCTCCACGGCCCTTGCCTGGGCACATTTGGAGGACCCGTGTTCCCGTGGCTTGTGTTGGGCGGCTATGATGGTAAGCAGTTCCTGGGCCACGGTGCTGTGCTGGCTCTGTCCTTAGCCAAGCAAGGGTGTTTACTAAATTCAGAAAATGGGTAGTCTTGTTTTCCTGTCCATCGAGTCCCCACAACAATATCTCCTTTAGCTTTGGATTTGAATTTTACCCTGGATTTAAAAGTGGGCCAGATGTAGAGGTCCATAGCTGATAACCTCTCGGCATTCGGGAGGGATAAGCAGGAGGATCATGAGTTTGCTACTTGTCTAGGCTGCATAGCGTCTCGAAAAAGCAAGCAAACACAGTCAGGACAGTGACCACTCATCGCAGACAGGTCACGTGCTGCTTCCTGTGGCACTTCGTTGAGCACAGGTCTTTCTGGGTGAAGGTTGTAACACCTCCAGCATCTGCAATCGTTGCCAGCCAAACAGGTTTTTCTCCTGGCCTAAAGAGGCCGGACAGCTTTGGTTCCCGCACTCCCCAGCAGGGGAGAAGTTGTGATCTGTATCTGAGAGGTGTTCTGCCTGCTGCGTAAAAAGCTCTTTCTTGCTGGGTAGTGGCAGCCTGCACCTTGGGAGGCGGAGGCAGGTGGATCTCTGAGTTCTAGGCCAGCCTGGTCCGCAGAGCAGGTTTTAAGTTAGCCAGGGCTATAGAGAGAGAGAGCATGTTTGTGTGTAGGGAGTCCTTTCTTATGAGGGGAAAAAGATGGTGTCAGTACCTGGCCTTCCCACAGGGAAAATGGATCTGGGTTTTTATTCCTTCTACCAGAATAAACTCCGGGAGATCAAAGATGAGTGTGTGAAAAGCAAAACTGTTAAAGAATTGGAAGAAAGCAGGGATTTTTAAAAATGATTTTTTAAACGGAGTGTGCATTCATAGGCAACAAAGACAGTGCAAAAACTACAGAAGCAAAGATTGAATTTCACTAAGAATTTTAAAGTCATATGTGAGAGAGATTATATAGTTTGTTTGAATGCAAGAGGAAAATTCATTTTTAGTATTTTTCTGGCTACAGGGAGCTATTTTTTCTCGATAAAATTTGTTTGCTTACCTTTCAAAAAAAATTAAAAGTAAAGCAGCACACACACACACACACACACACACCACACACACACACACACACACACACACACACACACACACACACACCCCAAGCACACACACACACACACACACACACACCCCTATTGCTACTCATAACAGACAACACTCCACTATTAATAAAAAGATCTGTATGGTAAGGAAGGGGATCAAGTTTAAAGTACTCGAAAGTTAAAATCAGCAATATAGGTGGCGTGGGTGTGGGTGTGGGCGTGGGTGTGGGTGTCAGGCTTACATGGGGGTGGGAGCAGGGTGCCTGTTTGTATGTACAGAGGCCAGAGGAGGACCTTGGGTGTCCTGCTCCACCACTGCATACTTTATTCCTTTGAGGCGGGGTCTCTCACTGACACTGGAGCTAAGCTGGTGCCCAGCACACCCCAGAGATCCTCCTACCCCCTTCCCTGCTATATTGGGGTAATAGGTGGGATGAGTGACCCATTCCCACCTTCTTAGGGGGTCTGAGGTCCAAACGCAGGTACTCGTGTTTGCACAGCAAGTGTGTCTTATCTGCTAAGCCACCTCTGCAGCCCCACAAATGCCTTTAATTATATAAGGAAATACTCACTTCCACTCCTTTTCGTGAAGTGCATCTCACTTCTGTCTTTGTACCTAACAAACTGGCATAGGCCAGATATGAAAAAGCCTGGTTTTGGTGAAAACATGGCAAATGTTAGCTAGTGCCTAGACTGGAAGCCCCAGGCAGGAATGGATGCTTCTGTCTTTTGCTTCCTGGTGTATCTGCAGTTCGTGAAATAAAACCTGGCCCCAGGACTCAGTTACTGTTTTGTTAAATACAGGACCAGAACTTTGGAGGGAATTTTGACAGAACTTATCAAAAATTAGGTATGTCCATAGTTTTGACTCAAAGATGATAGGTAAAAATTGATTCTACAGATATGAACTCTATATTTAAATTTTGTATATCCTTTGTAGTGATTTTGTTATTTTGTTATTGCAAAGAAACCCAGCAGCAGGGACCTGGTTAGGTTACACTGGAATATATTGTACTACAGAAAAGAGTCAGCATGCATTCTGTGTCTACGGAAATGGAGCAGTCTCTAAAGAAACAGTTTTCTGTCTTGAGATTTGTTTTGTGTTTGGGGATAGGACCTTGCTCTGTAGCTCAGGGTGGCCTAGAACTTGGCCAGGTGGCCCTGGCTAGCTACAACTTTACCTTCCTTAGTCTCCAAAGTTCCGAGATGTGTGACGCAGTAGGTTCCAAGGTTGAGCAGATGTTCCTCTTTGTGAAGGGGGCACAGGGAGAATACACACGTGTGTTTGCCTGGTGTGCTGCGGGGCACAGGGAGAATACACACGTGTGTTTGCCTGGTGTGCTGTGGGGCACAGGGAGAACACACACGTGTGTTTGCCTGGTGTGCTGCGAATGCATCCACAGCTGGCTAAGAATGGCACTCTTGAAACGGAGTTGGAAACTGTGAAAGTTTACACTGCTCACTGGCCAGGCGTGGTGGTTGCACACGCCTTCTTGATCCCAGCACTGGGAGGCAGAGGCAGGTGGATCTTTGTGAGTTTGAAGCCAGCCAGGGCTATAGAGAGACCCTGTCTCTGAGATACAAGAGGGACTAGAAGAGGATTAGATCCTCATGGAGGTGTGGTGGGGGGCAGAGGAGATCAATAGGGATACATGTTATCAAATGCATTACACACGTGGATGAAAATATGTTTAACCCATCAGGGATAATTGATAAATATATATAAAAAGAAACTAAACAAGAATTGATGCTTATGCTTTTTAAAGTGGGAAGGTTACTCTTCCGGAATATCAGCTGTCAGAATCCTTTCATTCATTTGCCGACATTACACAGACCAGTTCCACACCAGCCACTCACTGAGTCAGGAAGCCAGAGTCAGCAACGGAGTGTGGCTGGAGACTCATTTATCTGACTTTGCATTCTAATGCTTGGTTTTCTGATGTCATATTTTTGCTTTCTAGATCAGAACTACAATAATGCCACCGCGCTTGTGATTACCTTCCCTGTCAATAATTACTATAATGACACAGAGAAGCTCCAGAGGGCCTGGGCCTGGGAGAAAGAGTGAGTGACTCATGGGGCTGGACCTGGGCAGCATGCGAGCTTGGACCTCACTTTGTATTGCAGCAGACCCTAGGTTACAGCATCCTTTTCCCTTGGTAGCAGCTTTGCTAAGAAGTCCTTAAACAGCTTGCCTAGGAGCAGGTGGCTTAAACAGATCCTTTACCCAGGAGTACAGAAGTGTTCGTACACTTTTGTAAAGTGTACGGTCCACTCATTTTGAGCATCCCTCTTAAGACCTCAGCCATTAGAACCTTTTGATTATGTTAGGATAAATGCTTTTCCCTTTAGCAGCCCTGCGCACCCCGTCCTAGCCTCTCACCCACAGCATTAGGCAACCGCCAATCTTTATGTCCTCAGGTTTTTATGCTGTGAATGTTATGTGAATGCGTCATATGTGTGGACTTCCATGTCTGCCTCCTCTGCTTACTGTCACGTGTCAGGTTGTGGCATGCCGGTGCTGTGTTCCTCATTTTGACCAAACACCCTACTGTATAAATCCACCTCGTTTTATCCATGCATTTGTCCTCCGCATACAGTTGGGTTGCATCTGTCTTTCGGCTGTTGTAAAGAGTGGCTCTGTGCATGTTTGTAATACATGTTTTTACCAGATGTGTTTTCACTTCCTTTGGAGACACACGCGTCTGTAGGTGTAGATTCCTTGGATCTTAGAATAACTCTGCTTTAACCATTTGAAGACCTGATGGACGATTTCCCACCTTGTGGTGAGGCCAGTCTGTGGTGCATGCTACATCCCAGCAGCTCCGATGGGTGGCACGAGGTTGTTTTCTGTTGTCCTTTTTGTGTTGTAGTCAGTCCTGCGAGGCAGAGGCTGGCCTTGAACTTCTGATCCTCCAGGATTACAGATGTGCACCACCATGCCCTGTTTCATGCAGTGCTGGGGATTGAACCTAGGGCTGTGTGCGTGCTCAGTGAGTGTTCCACCATTGGAATGGCGTCTTAGCCCTGTGATTTGCGTTTTCTTGATGATTAAAATTTTTAAGCATCTTTTTGTGAACTTAATTCTCCGTATCCTTTGCCCATTTTAATTGGAGAATTTGTGCTTCCTATTTAGAGATGTAAAAATTTGTTACCTATTCTAACTAAATAGAAGTCCCTTACCAGATATATGATTTTTCTGTTTCTTATTTGGGGTATCTCCCTAGCCTTTGACAGCTGAGCCATCTCTCCAGCCCAACTTCTCTCTTTCTATGGTCCTTCCTTCCCCTTTGAGCTTTTGGAGCACAAAAGTTTTTCATCCTGAAGTTCAGTTTTCCATCCTTCCGTTGCCTGCGCTTTTAGGGGGAACTGTGGCCTGACACAATGAGAGGTTTAGTCTTGTGTTTTATTTTGAGAATTTTATAATTTTAAGTCTTCTATTTTGGCCATTGATCCTTTCAAACCCAGGCCTCTAGCATGCTAGGCCAATGCTCTGCCGTGGGGCTATCTGTCCAGCCCCTGGATTTTCAGACCAGGTCTTGCTAGCCTCTAACAGCCCTGTGTTATACCACCCCAGCGTTCATTCTTGTCTGTGGTGTGAGGTGAGGGTCAGCTTCATTCTTTGCTTACAGTTCTCCGTCTGGTGTCTAACCATTTGCTGAAAAGATTTCTCCTGTACTGTTGAGTGGTCAAGATGTACCAGAAGTCAGTCCCTCAGACACATGTGTCTGTAGTTCTTACTTCTGAGCATTTCTGTCTGTCTGCCCTGTGTCTGTGCTGGTGTCACACTCTCTGGATTACTATGATAAGTTTGGAATTAGAAAATATAATTGTCCTGTGTTTGTCTCAGGACTGTTAGGCCGCTTAAGGCCCTAATTGTATGTGAGTTTGAGAAGCAGCTATCGTTTCCTATAAAGACATCAGACCAGGTCTGACAGATTGTGGTCAACTTACAGGTCCACAGGTCCATGCACATGTATTCATTCCCATGTGTTCCATTTAAGCCTAACGCAGCAGTGCGTGCCAGTGCCCTAGCACTCGGAGGCTGAGGCAGAAGGATCACTTTAGCTCAGAAAGTCTAGACCAGCTTGGGCACACAGTGAGATATGTCTCTGGAAAAAAAAGAAAGAAAGAAAAACAGACCATGAACCAATCTTAAACATGCTCTCAACTGTAGACAGTTTTAGGACTGCAGTTACAGCTTAGAGGTTGAGAGCTTGCCTTAGGGTGCCCAGCGTCCTGTGTTTGATCTCCAGCACCAGCACAGAGGGTGGGGCAGTCAGCCTGGCTGGATTTCCTGTGATCTGAGAGCCTCTCGCCTGGGCTCCTGGGCTGAGGTCAGGCAGGATGGCCTCTGTGTTCTAAGTGTTGAGACGCTCCTCTAGCCTGTTGTTTTTAATTAAAATATGCAAATTTGCCTACTCTTTATAGATTTATTAACTTTGTGAAGAACTACAAGAATCCAAATCTGACCATTTCTTTCACTGCTGAGCGAAGCATTGAAGATGAACTCAATCGGGAAAGCAACAGTGACGTATTCACGGTCCTCATCAGCTACGCCGTGATGTTTCTGTACATTTCCCTTGCCCTGGGGCACATCCAGAGCTGGAACAGGCTCCTGGTGAGTGTGAGGTGCACATGGGAGGTGTTAGACATGACAGTACAAGCTGTGACATGTTATCTCCTCTCCTTGGTCAGACGTTCCTCAGCAAGTTACCTCACATGTGCTCTTTCCATGAACATCAGGCTAACTATCCTTAACTTCTGTTTCTGTGTCTACTTTCTTCACTCCTAAGGCTTACTTCACATAATTCACGTATGTTTTGTCCATGCCCTTACCTGCAAGTGCATGAACTTTGTTCCTAGGGAGAAACCTGCACGTTTTTTCTGTGTTCTCTCACACCGTGAGTTGTAACAGGGAGGACAGAAAGCTCTCTGATGACCTGTGCTTTCGTCCAACGTCAGGTGGATTCTAAAATCTCGCTGGGCATTGCGGGGATCCTGATAGTGCTGAGCTCGGTGACCTGCTCCCTGGGCATCTTCAGCTACATCGGAATGCCACTGACCCTCATCGTCATTGAGGTCATCCCGTTCCTGGTGCTGGCTGTCGGGGTGGACAACATCTTCATTCTAGTGCAGACCTACCAGGTACCTCCCTCTTCTCGGAGCTCAGTGTCTGCCTGAGCACTCAGGCTTGTAAGTGGCTACTCACACGGATAGCTCCACAGCCCTCTCTCCCTCGGCTCTGTGGTCTCTTTGATTTGTTCTGCACACTTGGAACCAAGAATCTCAGCCCTGGGGTTGGGGATTTAGCTCAGTGGTAGAGCGCTTGCCTAGGAAGCGCAAGGCCCTGGGTTCGGTCCCCAGCTCCGAAAAAAAGAACCAAAAAAAAAAAAAAGAATCTCAGCCCTGTCTTACTTGGTGAAGTGGATACAGAAATGAGAAGTTGGTATTAGAAACCATTGTCACATATGTGCAGTAGGAACTTAACACGCGTAGGGGAATTATTTCAGGTATTAATGCTACTAAAATGGCTTCTAGCGCACAGCAGACACATGACAGATTTGTCATGCTCTGAGACACTGCTCAAGGCACGGTGTCTACACAGGATTTGGTCTCAGTTGCCTGAAGTCCTTGTCTGAGTGGAGACTCCGTGACATACAAGTGTCCTGTATTGGTCCGTCTTCCTGAAACCCGTGTATACCAGGCAGTTGTCTGATAACATGACTCCGTTTTGCTGAGCTTCTCATCTGGTGCCCGTCAGTGATCCAGCTCAACTAGCAGGATTAACTGCTGCTGCATCTAACAGAAGACAGGAGCCAGACGGCTCCGTTACTGAGAAATTTCAATAGTGCATTTTTTTTCTTTAAGAGAGATGAGCGTCTTCAGGAGGAGACGTTGGATCAGCAGCTGGGCAGGATCCTGGGGGAAGTGGCCCCAACCATGTTCCTTTCGTCCTTTTCTGAGACCTCGGCGTTTTTCTTTGGTAAATTTACTGTAGATTGTACCAGGCCTGTGGTGTATGACTGTGCTGTGTGGGATATGATATGCTGGGTATACGGTTATGCCCCATGTCTCTCCCTTTTGAGGGCTTGCTTCACACTTGGAGTGTTGCTTGTCTCGGCCAACTGGCCGTGTCTCTGGAGTCAGCTTTGGAGTCCTCTTTGTCCCAGCACAGTACTCATGCTGGGATAGAGGACAACAGAGACTTGGGCTTCTCTGCCTTCTCTCCTTCTTGTGCCTATCGTAAGTGTTGATAAATGGCGCCCCTGCATGGCCACAGAATCCTTGGCTCTCGCCTCGGCAGTGACGCAGGTTGACTTACTTGCAGGATGCCCTGCCTTTGCTTTCACACAGGCCTCCTTCTCTGAGCACACCCCAGGGGAAACAGGTTCATTAGTGATTGTCCTGCAGGGCTTCAGTACGAGGAGCCATAATGAGTAAGAACAAAAAGCCTCGGGATTCTTTTGTCATGGCGTTGGCTGCCCAGTCCATCTCCAAAGTGCAGAAAGAGAGAAGTGGCTTGATCCTTGTAGAGACTGAACAAGGCCAGACATCTGTGCGGAGAAGACAGTCTCCATTGTCTGAGGTCACAGCTGCAGTGCCCATGTGACTGCCGGCTCTGCCCTGGGCCGTGTGGGCTGGGTTTAGGTAGCGAGCTTCAGTGGAGGCCTGCTGGCCGGTATCACTTCCTGTCCTGTACTGCTGACATGGAGCCTGTGCTCTTTATTGTGCCTGTGACAGTCACAGGTGCAGGGGAGGTGATACCTTTTTACTCTTCTAAGACACACTTGTGCTGACAAGTGTGCAGTGTGCAGGGCGACTTTACCCGACTGCAGTTGCATCCTGAAGGCTGCACATGTTCCATCGAAAGAGGCAGATGTCCTCATTTGTTTCTGGATCATGTGGCTGGCCCAGCATCAAAAAGGTTTTCCTCCAAAATAATATGGCGAATCTGGATTTCTGTTTAAATACTTATTAAGAATATTTTTGATCCTAAAATGGATTGGTATAATGTGGGTCAAGAGGAAATGGCATATGTGCATGGGAACATACCTGACACCTCCAAGTGGCTGACACCTCAGGGTGGCATGACAGTGTTTTCCTCTCCCTGTAGGGGCGCTGTCCTCGATGCCAGCTGTCCACACCTTCTCTCTGTTTGCGGGGATGGCCGTCCTCATTGACTTCCTCCTTCAGATTACCTGCTTTGTGAGCCTCTTGGGGTTAGATATTAAGAGACAGGAGGTAAGGACAAGGGTCCGTTTGAGTCTGGAGTCTGGGCGAAGCTGGAGAGTTTCCATGCCTCTCTCTGTCTCTGTGCTCTCAGAAAAACCGTCTGGACATCCTGTGCTGTGTGAGAGGCCCTGACGACGGACAAGGACCCCACGCCTCCGAAAGCTACCTGTTCCGCTTCTTCAAAAACGCCTTTGCCCCATTTCTGCTGACGGACTGGCTGCGGCCAGTTGTGGTACGGACTCTTCTGAGGTTTCTGTCTTCCCTCTCTCTACACAGATGTGTCGCATGCCTTCTGAGAGGCCTGGGAGGGCAATCCCAGCCACTGTTAATATAGTACAGAAAACACAGGCAAATGCATACAATAGCAGGGTCCTTTGCTTGTGCAGTTTTTAAAACACTTTTTTAGTTTTATTTACTTTTATGTGCACTGGTGTTTTGCCTGCACGTGTGTGTGCAGTCAGTTCTCTCAGCTGCTCAGCCGTCTCTCCTGCACCTCTAGTGCACTAATCAGTCACCATCTTCAAGAGTTTTGGTAACATTGAGCTGGGGTTTTTTGTTTTGTTTTTGTGCCCAAACCCTAAGTTTTTGTTTTGAAATAGTTGTAGTTTTGCAGAATGTTGCAAAGAAATTGGAACCCTGTTTCTCTCACCTGTTATCTTCTAGTGTATGTTCTCACATACCCAGTTGTAATATATACGCAGAATTATAATGCAGTATTAGAGTCAGGCTTGTGTGCATGTGTTTGGACTGGTAATGTAGTTCAGTGGTAGAGTCCTTGCCTAGCCTTACGCAAGGCATGGGGTTCGCTCTCCAATACCACCCAAAATAAATCAATAGTCGTGTCTTTGTTGTGCAGGATTTTATTTCTTCTTCAGCTTATGATTACATCAGCAGTCGTCTCTCGGTTTGCTTTTTTTCCAGATAGCCGTGTTTGTGGGCATTCTGTCATTCAGTATTGCGGTAGTGAACAAAGTGGAAATCGGATTGGATCAGTCTCTCTCGATGCCAAATGTAAGCCACTTTCTTTTAACTTCTTTAGCCGCTATTGAATACAGTTTTCAGAGCATGTGTTATAGGTGTTAATGCTTGCTTCTGAATGCAAATCATGCAAGGGGCAACAGTGATCTGCTGCAGGGCTCTGCTGGGGCGGGCTGCTGGCCTGTGAGCTCGTGACTTTTCCTGACACAGCCTTAGAGGTGGAGCAGCCAGTCTCCTGAGATCACTGCGATCCCTTCTGTCTGCGGCTTAGCAACAGACGCACTCTGGGACCCAGAGGAAGAGACCCATGCGTCGTCCTGCTCGGCGACTCAGGCTCTATTCCCAGCAGTCTCCCATGGAGCTGTATCCTCTCTTTGGTCTTCCTTTCAGGATTCGTATGTGATTGACTATTTCAAGTCACTCGGTCAGTACCTGCACTCGGGCCCACCCGTGTACTTCGTCCTGGAAGAGGGCTACAACTACAGTTCCCGCAGAGGGCAGAACATGGTGTGCGGTGGCATGGGCTGTGACAATGACTCCCTGGTGCAGCAGATATTTAACGCAGCAGAGCTGGACACCTAGTCAGTGTCGGGAACGTCTGGTCCTTTGCACTTCTCTGTCTCTTGAGTTAATGTTTAGTCTGAGAGATGCTCACCCATATGATCTCCAAGTTGGCCCTGTCCCAGCCTCCCGAGCGTTAGGGTTCCAGCCATCACCTGCCTGGGTTTGGTCCTTCTCAGTCTTGAACAGAAAGAGGCAGAAGGAAGAACTCGTGGCCAGGGTCAACTCAGGCCTGAAATTTCTCTGCAAAAGCAGCTTTTGTGAAGGTTGTTTTTTGTTGTCATTTCAAAAAGTCTGTTAGAGCAAGTTTCATGTGAGCAAAGTGGGTTCATTGGCCATCAAAGTGGGCTCATGGGCCATTGGTTACCTTGAAGGGTTGGTCAGTCACGTGGCAATGTCAGATGGGGGGAAGGAGCTGGAGTTCGCGGAAGTCCCGACTGGCCCGTCACTGTCTCTCCTTTCTCCAGCACCCGCGTAGGCTTCGCTCCCTCATCCTGGATTGATGATTACTTTGACTGGGTCTCACCGCAATCCTCCTGCTGTAGACTCTACAATGTCACTCACCAGTTCTGCAATGCTTCTGGTACTTTCATCTCCTTCTCTAGACTTTTTTTTTTTTTTAATTTCAGAAAAATGGTAGCATCGCTTAGCCATCCCACTTTCCCTTCATTTGTGTGTTTGTCAGTGTTGGGGCTGTCTCCTTCCCTCTGTCCCTGTCCTGTGCTCAGACACAGGTGACTCAGCGCTGCATCAAGGACACATGAGACTTCTCATGTGTGCAGAGCACACCGACTGCTCTCTCAGGCGTGCCAGCCAGTGTGTTCAAAGGCTGCCTCCTGCTGCTCTGTAGGTGCTGAGGACGTCCAAGAACACACAGTCCTGGGCTCTTAGGTCTTCCTCAAAACAGGGCACCTAGGTCCACGAGGGGTCCTTGAAACCCCTGGAGCTGGAGCTCTTGAAAGGTGGAAAGATGCAAGAAAGCCTCGTGTTTGGTCTTAAGCACTTAGCCCTTAAGTGTTACGGCTTAAGTGTTTGTATACATCTTAATGTCCTTTTTTCTAATGATTGGCTCTCCTCTTTTGCCAGTGATTGACCCAACCTGTGTCCGCTGCAGACCTCTGACTCCAGAGGGCAAACAGAGGCCTCAGGGAAAAGAATTCATGAAATTCCTGCCCATGTTCCTGTCTGATAACCCCAACCCCAAGTGTGGCAAAGGGTAAGGGCCAGGGAGCTCTGAGCTCAGCATTCACTACAGCTTGACTCGAACTGAGAAGCAGGGTCTGGGTCAGCAGGCTTGTGGGAAGGGGGTCCTAGTCCTGTAAAAGGCAGAGACACCTTTTAAAGACATCTCCTCAGGTTTCAGAAGGTTTAATCCTCAGTGGGCACTCATTTTCCAAGCTTGGTCCCTGCCCTTACCCTGCGCTGTGGATGGAGGCAGATCCCTGTGCATATCATGAAGGGGAACACTGGAGAGTAAGAGGCCCAGACAGACCCATGGTGCCAATGGCCTTAGGGACAGCATCTTTGCTTTGGTGAGGCTACCACAGTGTGAGGTTTAGGTTCTAATCCCTGCCATGCCAGCCTTGTGAGGGGATGAGCTATAAATCACCAGCCCGCCAGGACACCCACTGCCCACATGGACAGGAGCAGGATAAGAGGATTGATGTAGAAGCTTTGATAGGTGAAAGTTGAATATCACATTTGTGTGATGTAACGTGGATATACTTGTTTTTTTTTTTTTAAGAATCCACATTTGAGCCAGATGGTGGTGCCAAATGCCTTTAGTCCCAGCACTTAGGAGGCAGAGGCAGGCGGATCTCTGAGTTTGAGGCCAGCCTGGTCAGTTCCAGAAGAACTGCCAGGGCTCCACAGAGAGACCGTTGGGAAGAACAGACCAAGCTTCCATACGGGCAGTCTTTCCACTTGTGTGTGCCTATTCTGTTCTGAGATTCTGCTAGTTCTAACGAAGACTGCCTCTAAAAATTGAGGATAGATATTAGAACTCTCTTTGCTTGTTAGTATTGAGGTTATTCTGGAATTTTCTTCATGAAAACATGGGAGTTCTTTGGAATTCAGGTGTTAGGAAGCCATAGCCAAAAGGAGTATCCACAGTGCAGTGTCCTGCCAAACCCCTCACTGCCCTTGACTGGTTAGCACTCCCAGGCTGTGAGAACGTGCTGCTTTGCCCATTCACAGAGCTAAGGTGAGGGACCTTTGCGAGGGAGACCTGGGCTTGAGTCCGGGTTCTTGCCCTTTCTCACCTCCTGTTCACAGCAGTAACAAGTCAGCTCTGCGTCATGTTTGGTTTTGAATGGAACCAGATAGAGAATAGCAGGGTGCAGCAGACAAGCACAGAAGTAAAATATGGCGGTGCCTTCTGAAGCCTCTGAGCCAGGCCCTGTGACTCCACTCAGTGCTCATAGTCTGCCCATAGCCTTCTGACACCGCTACCTCTTCTTCAGGGGACATGCCGCTTACAGTTCTGCTGTTAACATCATGGGAGACGACACTTACATTGGGGCCACTTACTTCATGACCTACCACACCATTCTTAAGACCTCTGCCGACTATATTGATGCCCTGAAGAAAGCTCGGCTTATAGCCAGTAACATCACGGAAACCATGCGCTCTAAGGGGAGTGACTATCGTGTGTTTCCTTACAGGTAAAGTAGGGTGGGGCTGCAGATCCTTAGCTCAAATTCTGACATCTGCTTTATCCTTAACCAAGAGTGGTGTGTGAGGGGCATTTGAGGTGAGCGGGGCAGAGTCTTAGCCTCCGTTGTGCTCTGAGGACTGAACACAGAACTTGGTATGGTGTTCCAGCCCAGAGACACAGGAGAGTGGGCCTTGCACAAGGGACATGTCGGCAGGGATCTCTGCTCATTACTTGGGCCATTGCCCTGATACAGACTTTTCTGTCTGTGCTGGGGTTAGTGTTTTGTTGTTTTTGTTGTTGTTGCTGCTGCTATCTCTGTGGAAAATCAGGAAGGCAGAGCAAGCAAATGATTGCTTTTCTACAACTGTTAAGTGTGGTTAAAGAATGCCAGCCTTTTTTGTGCAAACTTCTGGAGTAGGTATCCTAATTCTCAGGCAGAAGTGGGTTAACGCTGTGGGGAAACAGCCCAGGGCAGTTCCCTGAGCAGACCTGAGTAGTTTGTTTCTTTTCCAAATACCCTATGGGATTTTTTTAGGCAGTGTTTATAAGGTAGCAAAAACTGAGCTGACAAGTAAGAGGTCTATGTAAGCACATATCTGGGGTTCCTGTCAGACTGTCCTTTGGATGTCAGTGGCTTTGCTCTAGGTGCATGGTGCCAATCTTGGGTGGTTTTCTGGAGTGTCTGTCAGGGCGGGGTAAAGAGGGAGGCCCTAGGAGGACAAGCTCTAACCAAAGCCTCTTCTCCCCAGTGTGTTCTATGTCTTCTATGAACAATACCTGACCATTATTGATGACGCCATCTTTAACCTCAGTGTGTCTCTGGGCTCCATATTTCTCGTGACCTTGGTGGCTCTGGGCTGTGAACTGTGGTCTGCGGTCATCATGTGTCTCACCATAGCCATGATCCTGGTCAACATGTTCGGTGTTATGTGGCTGTGGGGCATCAGTCTGAACGCTGTTTCCTTGGTCAACTTGGTGATGGTTAGTCCTGGTCTACTCTCACTTTGTCCCTAGCTCCCGTGAGTCTTGCATGAATTGTTCCTTGGATTTCACATAAATCCTAAAGTGGCCTGAGACACAGGTGCCATTTAGCTACATGACAAATGTGAGGTCAGACAGAACTAAATGAAATTATCTGAAAACAAAAACCATGTAGTCTAGTGAT
Organism: Rattus rattus; assembly: GCF_011064425.1. Classification (NCBI taxonomy): domain Eukaryota; kingdom Metazoa; phylum Chordata; class Mammalia; order Rodentia; family Muridae; genus Rattus; species Rattus rattus. The sequence continues at coordinate 31,468,939 of NC_046168.1, forward strand.
ATTAAGACACCTGAGTTTTACTTACCAGGTTATTCTGCAGGGCTTCCCAGCAGGCCAGGCCTGGTGGTGCAGACCTCCCAGTACTCAGGAGGCAGAGACAGGCAGATCTCTGGAGTTATCAGTCTAGACTACACAGTGAGTTCCAGGACAGCTGAGGCTATAAAGAAAAATGGGGGGGGGGGCTTGAAACAATATTAATGCAAGGTAAACACTCAGAACACCTCAGCATGGTGGATTGGCAGTGCTGTGCTGGCTCAGTGGGGAAGGGTAGATAATCTTGGGAAGTTTCCAGAAATTAATTCCCCTAATCAAAACCAAGACACTGGGGGTTGGGGATTTAGCTCAGTGGTAGAGCGCTTGCCTAGCAAGCGCAAGGCCCTGGGTTCGGTCCCCAGCTCTGAAAAAAAGAAAAAAGAGAAAAAGAAAACAAACAAACAAACAAACAAACCAAGACACTGTAGAAAAGTAGAGACCTGGGTAGAGCCTTCCTCCTTAGGGGAATTTTCATCTGAAAAAGATGTGTTCCCATGGGGACTCTTTATTCCAGACCTGTGGCATTTCTGTGGAGTTCTGCAGCCATATAACAAGAGCTTTCACCATGAGCACCAAAGGAAGCAGAGTGAGCCGAGCGGAAGAGGCACTGGCCCACATGGGTAGTTCTGTGAGTACTGTGGGCCCCAGGACGGGTGGGGCTCCCAATGGGAATGCTACTTCTCAGAAGAAACACAAATTCAGAGGATAAAACAATTTGGATCTAGTCTGTAAATGGCAGCTCCTAGCAATGACAAATTCTCATACGATTCACTAAATAGCTATGTCTAGAGAGATCTGAAACTCCTCAGACATGTCCTTGTTTGTGCGTTCTCTCAGAAAATGAAATGGCTTAGGCAGGAAACTTAGGAAACATTAGACTTGAGAGGGCTGGAAGCCAATTCTATGGTGACACAGGGGACTTGTGTGTTCCAGATCCCAGTGGGTTGTCTGTAGTTGATGCCCGGAGGTCCCTGACCCAGCCCTTTATCCTGCTGTTCCCTGTCAATCACTTTGCCACTGTAGAAAGCACTGGTAGAGTGAAAACGTAAGCATTTGCTTTATAACAACTTCAGATACTCAATAAGGTTTCCAGGCCAGCAAGGTAGCCAGCAGGTCCAAGGAGCTTGCTCGGCAAGCCAGGTTTCGGTCCCCAAACCCACAGATGAGAAATGATTGTATAGAGTTGTCCTCTGACCTCACATGCGGGCACGCACAATAATCTGCCTTGTTCAGACTGCTTGATTTTAACCATAAAGGCCAAAACCGTTTTCTGAGAAAATGTATCGCTCTGAAATTCTCCTTCCTGGGCTGGGAGGTGGCTACTTGAGGTGGGCACTGCTATAATATGAACAGGGTGGATCCCTACAGCTCACAGTCCAGCCAGTCCAGCCAGCCATCTGCCCTCCAATTTCAGAGACTGTCTCAAAGCATAAAGTGGGGAGCCATTGAGAAAGACACCCAAAGTCGACCTCTGACCTCCACACATTTGCACTCACACATCCTTGGATTCATGAGTCCTTTCATCCAGGCTCATAAAGCAGCAGGCCAGACAATTCTAGGTACAAGGTAGTGTGTCTGGGTAGTTGTGCAGCTGGCCCATAGCCCTTTGGACACTGACTGCTGAGGAAGGTTTGTGTGACAATGGATGCTTGCTTATAACAGGCTAACAGTCGCTTCTACCTCTCCAGGTATTCAGTGGGATCACACTTACAAAATTTGGAGGGATCGTGGTGTTGGCCTTTGCCAAGTCTCAAATTTTTGAGATCTTTTACTTCAGGATGTACTTAGCCATGGTCTTACTCGGAGCCACTCACGGACTAATATTTCTTCCCGTCTTACTCAGTTACATAGGTAAGAGCACTTACTTCTTCTCGCTGTCACAAGCCTATAATCCCAGCACACAGGGTGGAAGCAGGAAGGATCCAAAGTCCAAGGTCATTGACAGTGGGTGAGGCCAGCCTAGGCTGGAACTCTTGAGTTTGTACTGATCACTCGTGCTACATATAAAGCTATAGAGGGAAAAAGTCAAACCTCCTTGGACGTCACAGTTAGCCAGGTATTTCCTGAGGCGTTCTGGAGGGCCTGGGCTCACTGCTGCTCAGTGAGATGAAGCTGCCACCCTTGCTTTATCCTCTTGTGTGGCTGTGGCGACTCCACCTACCTCATTCAATGAGCCTGGTTGAAAAGGTAACAGACGAGTTTGCCTTACAGCTTTGTTACTAAGTCACTGGAGGCTGGAGGGATGGCTCAGCGGTTAGGGCACTGGCTGCTCTTCTAGAGGACCCAAGTTCAGTCCCCAGCACCCCTGTGGCAGCTCAGAACTATATAACTCCAGTCTGAGGGAATTTGACACCCTCTTCTGGCCTCTGAAGCACTGCACAGATGTTGTACATAGGTACACACATACAGACAAAATACACACACACACACACACAAAAAAAATAGAAAATGGACAAAACCATGGGCTGTTTTCCACGCCCAGGAGATTGTGTTGACACTTCTTTTCTTTTGTCTCACCAGGACCATCAGTGAATAAAGCTAAAAGACACACCACTCAAGAGCGGTACAAAGGGACAGAGAGAGAACGGCTCCTCAATTTTTAGCCATGTAGCAGGCTTTGGTGACTTTGCGTCTACGGATAGGTCAAGTGTACTACAGGACAGCTGCACTGTCAAGGCTGAGCTGGCTGCTGGTTGTTCCCAGGAGTTAGGCTGTGTCACAGCTGTGGCAAATGCAACTCCACTCACTCTTTTAGACTCAGGAATGCACACTAACTTGTGAAGCAGTATTATGGATCTGAAGGCAACAGTCGCCAGCCCCTACAGGCTAAGAAACCTCATCTTGGGCACAAGGAAGGGCGGTTCTACAACTTTCATTCTTTCAATGCCTACTTTTAATGATGGTTATCAAACCATCATTAAAACTTTAACCCCTTCTAGTCCAACACCCACCAGAGAGAGTGGGAAAGAAAGGATATGGGGGAAGTGGATGTGTTAAGAGAGGTTCTTTGCAGCATATCCTATCTGTTGTCAGGAAATCAGCAGTTCAGTTCATAGGTCAGCAACTCGATCACTCAAACACCTCACGGATACATCAGCTGTCCAGTTCAATAGTATCGGGATGGCAGCAGCAGTGGCCAGGCCTCGGCTGGATGGCCATCAGCAGGAGGGGCGGGGCCAACAGGAACTCTCGATGCTCTCTGCTGAGCCTCTCACAGCGAAGACTCAAGACCCAACAAATGTTCCACAGCTTAGCTCTCTATTTCCTTCTCTGTGGAGTCCCAACAAACAGAGCTCAGCTACGCAATGTAAGGCAGACCAAGCAATACATGCCAGTCATTCATGTCCTTTCATGTGCTTGCTTTAGGCAAACAGTCCTTCACAAGTCTGCCTTAGCCTTTCACCTGTGTCTGCCCCAGCAAAACACCAACACAACTGACTGTCCACTTCACAGTTGGTGGCTACAACTGTGACCTGATCCCCATTCTGAAAAGCCAGCCTACATGCTCTCTCCTGGTTTTGGGAGTCAGCAACATTTGAGGATGCTGTAGGTACTTTATTACAACACTTTTGTAGTTTAAAGAGCTTTATTAATGCAATAAATTAACTTTGTACATTTTTATATTAAAACCGTTGAGGGACTTCAGAATGTTGTAGGCCTCATTAGAGCTTGTTCTCCAAAAGCCTGCTTGAAAAAGGCTACGTGTTCCTCACAGTGTTCTCCTGCAGGAAAAATGTAGCTTAGGTGACAGAAGACGGAGTGCAGACAATGCTCATGGGTTGTATGCTGGGTTTTAACTTATTTTTCTTTAATAAAATACCTCCTACATTTTGAGGTCTGTTGCAGAACTCATACCTTCAGCAGTCACGGCTTACATCCTTGTCAGACCAGGGCATCCCTGACCTGTCACTCAGGCCACCTGTACTGTGTACACACAACATAAGCTCCTCTCCTGCATCCTGTTTTATCACCATTTAAACTGAGGCATTCCTGTCCCTGATTCGTCTATATAGAGATTCCAAGGTCAGATATAAAATAATATGCCCCAGATGCCTAAATTCCACCCTGAACTTCTTGAAAGCCCCCCCCCCCCACCGTTGCCTGAGGTCACCCTGGGCCTTCCCTTACCTGGTGTGAAGTTAGGGTTCCCTCGCAAACGCTGGTTTCGCTGTTCAAAGAAGCGGAATATGGTATAGAAGAGCATGACATCATCAGTCTGCTTAGCAGCATCTAAGAATTTTCGTGCGGAAATGTTGTCATGGCCGCCAATACCCCGGATGAACCTTAGGGCAGCCAGCACCTGGTGCTTAGACAGAAGCACTTCTACGATCTCATCATTTGCTGTTGAAAGTCTCTGAAAGTGAGGAAGACAGCAGTCAGGGCAAGCACAGGAGAGAACGCTGGCGATACCTGAAGCTGGGCAGGGCGGGTACCTTCAACATGTCCAGAGACAGCTGGTGGGCAGGAGGATAAAAGCTTTCTAGGGACAGCAGCAAGCAAGCCTGAAAGACAGGGGTTCAGCCGGCCTCAGTTGGAAGGTTCCCACGGGGAGGTTTAGAGACTACAAAATGGACATCCAATGATACAGACCAGAGGCTTGGAGTCGCTGAGCACGTGGTACTGCAGAAACTGGTGGAGCATGTAAAATAGGTTGTGCTGGACAAGTGTCTTGATGACAAGTTCGTGTAAGTAATGCTGGGGACACAGGAAGAAGGTAAATAACATCGTTGAGTGGCCGGACTATGTGGCTGGCCACATTCCCATAATTTAGCTGTAACAAAGCATTCTCAACCAGATTCCCCATCCCCACTGATGGCCGACATGTTAACATCACCCCGGGGTCTGCGGATTTTTCAGCCATCTCTTCTGACCTCCTTCCTCTAACTCAGGATAGCAAGCAGCCCTCTGAAGGTACCTGCACTGGGATCTGAAACTGGTTCAGAGAACGGATGTATTCCATCAGCACAGCTATCACAAACTTGGGTGGCGTCTCCTGTGGAGGAAGAAGGGGGTCTTGTAATGTGAGTTGCAAAAGGAGCTACAGGCAGCCCACTGATCCTGTCTGCTGGTGTAGACAAATCCTTATGGACCGTACGTCCTAGTGACCAAGTATAAGTCTACTAGAAGCCAGCCTCATGGCCTAAGACCCTCTCCCAGGGCAATACCACTTAATTTAACCATAGTGTGGATTCTGTTGCTGCCCTCTCAGTAACCCACTCGGGAGACCAGAAACCATTACATACCTTGTTTTCCACAAATGGTGACAGCACGTGTGTGTACACATCAGACTGGTCTACCACGGCTTGGGTCCTCACTGGCCTTTTGAGAGGTGGGTTGCTCCGGCTTTGCCCTGCTTCTACTGCCTAAAGAGGGACAACTTGTGACCTTAGTCATCTTCCACAGAAATGGTACCCACTATAGTTCGCTCAAGACTTAAGTTTCTAGACACAAGCCAGACACTCCAGGGTTTGTGGGAGACTGCAATCAAATAAAGCCAGTCATGCTTTTCCCAACCTCTGAAGACTGAACTGACCTGACTCTCCTGGCCAGCTGAGCCCTCATTCATGAAGCTCTGCCAGACAGTAAAGGCTCTATGCTGGCATTTTAGAATTCATTCTGTAGTCCTTGAAATGGATCCAGGGCTTCACCAATCTACATTTCTACCACCAAGTTACAGCCACAGGCCAGTGTAATGGGAATTATTCAGACGACAGAGCTGTGAGCTGTGCCAGCTGTTCTATCTCTAGTGAGCAGCAGCTCAGTGCAGACCGCTGCTTCCTGACAGCTGATAAGCAGTCTGGCATAGCCCAGGGTCTGCCACTGGGCTCAAGCCCTCAGCCCAGGACACCACCAGAAGGACCAAGAGGAGGAAGGAGGCACAGCCAGACGGCTGACACAGAACAAGGAGAGGTAATGCAGGCAGCCTGCCCTTCAGTGGCCCAGGACTCACTAACCTCAAATAGCCATGCAAAGTGGGGGTCTCAGTTTGTTGCTTAAAACAGTGTCCACTGTTGCTAAGCATGTCCTTGAAATAATTTCTCCCACTTGTCCCAAGTTTCTTTCACGATTTAGAAAAGTGGAAGAACTAAGTTTCGTACCTAGTAATAAGCCACAGTAACTTTTTCCCTACCTTTCACTGAACACGTGCTGTCTATTAACTGAAATGCATGGTGCTGGTACTTAACCAGTGGCTCACAGGGTACTTGTCCTAGGATATCTGTGTGGCTGCCCAGATGCTGAGGATAAATGTTGAATATTCAGCCCCTTCTGAGATTCAGAGAACATCACAAAGAATGTAAATGCCAGAAGACCAAGAAAGGGCTGCAAAATACCACCCATAAGCTTGACACAGACATCTCACACAACTGCAATGCACTGGCCCTGTCAGTCGTGGATCTGGAGGGGCTCATGGGACCCTAAATTTCCCTGCTGAACTGTCTGGGAAGAGACAGCCATGGCCTTCCGGTTGAATACCCAGTAATGATCCCAACCAGGCTCCAAGGGACTTTTGCAAATCTGTGCTCATTAGGCAGTCCTCATTAAAATCAGTGGGTCATAAAACAAAGCCATCGTAACAGGAAAGAGGAGTAAGGGGCAGGAGGGGAGACACAGGAGGGATGACCGGGAAGTGAGGAAACAACACTGCAGACGTACAGGAAATTGTCAAAGGACACATTTCATCAATAAAATTTTGGCCAGGTGTCGTGGCACATGCCTAAGACTTGGGAGGACTCTCTATAACCAAGTTCCAGGCCAGCCAGAGGTAGAGGTACACAGTGAGACTCTAAAAAAAAAACAAGGCTTTAATCCCAGCACTCAGGAGACAGGTGGACCTCTGAGTTCAAGACCAACCTGGACAGCAACATAGAGAAACCCTGTCTTTAAAACAAAAAACAAAACAACAACAACAAAAAAAAAAAAAAAAAAAAAAAAACCACAAGGGGTTGGGGATTTAGCTCAGTGGTAGAGCACTTGTCTAGCAAGCACAAGGCCCTGGGTTTGGTTCTCAGCAGGGGGGTGAGGGGGTGGGGGGGGATACACACACACACACACATTCATCTATTCTTAGTTGAAATAACCATCTTTTAGAATTTACTTTTAGGTTTCATACAAGTACGTGTTGCATGTTGGACACGCGCTGCCCAAATGTCCCTCTAGATAACCTGATATTTGTAAATATTTGCAAAGGAGAAAGGCAAGCACCAGTGGAAAGAAATCACATCTCTAATTTGCTCTGTTAAAAGCCACGGCTGATTGTCTTTCTACAACATAACCAAACAAAAGCACAAACAGATTTTAAAAAGCAGAACAGTGAAGCCTTGAGCCAGATGCCCTCAGCCGTTACGCTGTATGACCACGTCACACTGCAGGACTCTCCAATACAGTCTGTCTTACCATTGTGTAGCTCTGTTCAGCATCCAAGTACTTCTTGTACTCATGGTTGAGTTTATCGAAAACGGTGGCTATCACAGGCAGCGTGGCTCTGTCTGACTCACTCAGCACTGGAAAGTACAATGCACACGGTCAGACCCACTGTAATCAGGATCCCCACGTGCTGGTGACATGGCAGTCTCAGAGGGTGACCAATGCAAACCCTGCCTTGAGGACCTTCAAGGAAATGTTAAAATCAGTCAGGACCAGTGTCACCAGAAGACGTAATCAGCTTTCTGCCTACTTGTGGGTTTCTGTCAGTCTACAAGTCCTGTGTGTATCTCCCAGTCTTTCCTATGAGGTTAAGAATCCATCCTTCAAGTGTGCCGGCCTGAGTGTGAAAGGCATGTTCAATTCCCAGTTGTAAGGTGGGGTTGGGCACCCTGGAAGGAGGCTCAGCAGGTAATAAACTCAGGCCGTCAGGCCTGACTGCCCGACTTCTATCTCAGGATCTACACGATGGAAGGAGAGTAGACTCCTGTAAGCCGTCCTCTGAGATCCAGACATGTACTGTGCATGTGTGCCATCACATGTGCCTATACATGTACACGCACAAGTGTAATTAAATAAAGAGATGGTGCTTTTCCACAGACAGTGGGAAAGGGTCAGTGCACTTACTCTGTGAACAGACAGACAGAACGACAGCTTTGCACTCCTTCCTCTGGAGGAGAAAGTCCATCAGTCTTCCTTTATCTGGCAAGAGGTTCACTATGGGCTGAAGTTTCACCTGCAGGTTCCAGAGGTAACCTGGATGTTAAGGGGCAGCATGTTCATCAGTGTGCGATAGCCAGAACCAAACCCAACAAAGAATGTCCCAACCGCCCCAGGTTAAGGACTGCAAATACAGTTAACGGCCCTTCCTTCCCGACCAACATGGAGCTAGGATGTCCAGGAAGGAGGCTGACTGTGGAAGACCTGACAGTCACACTATTAGAAAACTTAGCTGATTTCTAATGCGTGAAGAATTGCACTGAGAGTCACACCCACGGTTGTCTCCAAGGACAGCAGCTCAATCCAGAGGACTCCTTCCCCTCTAACGTGCTAGCCCCCTCATTGGCTGTGTACCAGGTACTTGAGTTTTTGCTGTACTAGCTCATGGGTGCAAGAGGTAACCCCATAAGCTATCAGTGAAATACCCACCCACTCATCGGCCTATTTGAGTGCTAACAGGCAAGCTGGTGCCACCAGAGGTCCACAAGGGAAAGGTATGTCACATCAAAAAAAAAAAAAAAAAAAAAAAGTGACGCCTTTCTCAGTTTCCAAGAGCTGGCCCGATTGTCAGTGTACAGAAGAGAAGCACTCACTGTATACAGTGGGTGTCTACCTAAGAACCCCAGAGGGTGAGGCTGGACACTCAAAACCATGGAAACTGGTGCGAAGTTCTCAAGTGCAACGCCGCGGGCCGTTATCCAGGGAGAGACAGCAGGCTGAGGAGCTGTCTGCTGGGAAGGTGAAGGACAGGGGTCTTGGGCAGGAACACAGGGAGTGGGGCTAGAGAATGAGAATGCAGACCACTCACCATGGGCAGCTTTCTGAAATGGCCGTGGGAATCAAACTGGGATTGGCCATTCTTAGTCACTTTAGCTATAAGAATCATACATGCTCATGGAAAAGCCCCTGCAGAGGAGGGTATAGGATGAAACGCAGTCCTACTCTCAAGGCTGAGGGGAGGGTCAGTCACCTCAAAGACTCATACTGAAGTCACTCTGGCAGGACTAAAGTGGGCAATGGCCCCCAGACCTACCTTGGCTTGCACTGATGATGATGTCTGGTTGGAAGACGATCCACGAGGAGGAATCTGTACGTTAAAGGAAAATCCACACTGGGAACATTGGGTGATAAAAGGGAAGCCCCATTCACTCAGCACTTGCCCAACCCCCACGTTTGAGGCCACAGAAGGCCTGCCTCCCCAGAGCAGCTCCAGCAGTGGGGCAGTGAGACTGCCCTGTGTGCACAGTGCCACCACCTTTGTGAGGATACAGAGTTTACAGGGGACGGGAGACTGGTTGGTCACGGCAGCAGGACCTGCAAACAGAGAACCAAAGTGAGAGGAGGCAGTCAGGGAGCCTGCTAGAAGGAGAACCGAGCCGAGCAAAGACAGATTTTGTTTTGTTTTGTTTTGTTTAGGTATTTCTTTCTTATTATTATTTTTCTTTTTTTAAATTTTTTATTATATATTTCTTTACTTACATTTCAAAGGTTATTCCCCTTTCCCATTTCCTGTCCATAAGCCCCCATTCCTTCCCCTCCCCCGTACAGGTGTTCCCCCTATAAATCCCCCTTATTGCCCTCCCCCATGTTCCCCTACACTGGGGGTCCAACCTTGGCAAGACCAAGGGCTTTCCCTTCTACTGGTGCCCCAACAAGGCTATTCTCTGCTACACATGCAGTTGGAGCCCCCAGGGTCAGTCCATGTGTACTCTTTCAGTAGTGGTTTAGTCCCTGGAGGCTCTTTTTGGTTGGCATTGTTGTTCTTCCGGGTTTGCAAGATCCTTCAACTCTTTCAACACATCCTCTAATTCCCCCCAAGGGGGTCCTGTTCTCAGTTCAGTGGTTTGCTGCTAGCATTGACCTCTGTATTGGACATGCTCTGGATGTGTCTCTCAGGAGAGTCCCTTTCTGCATGCATTTTTTTAGCTTCATCAATCTTATCTAGTTTTGGTGGCTGTATATATATGGGCCACATGTGGGGCAGGCTCTGAATGGCCATTCCTTGAGTCACTGCTCTAAACTTTGCTTCCGTATCCCCTTCTATGATATTTTCCCCCTTTTAAGAAGGAATGGGAGCAGGGGTTGGGGATTTGGCTCAGTGGCAGAGCGCTTGCCTAGCAAGTGCAAGGCCCTGGGTTCAGTCCCCAGCTCCGGAAAAAAAAAAAAAAGAAGAAGGAATGGGAGTATCTGCATTTTGGTCATCCTTCTTCTTGAGCTTCCTGTGGTCTGTAGATTGCATCTTGGGTAATTTGAGCTTTTTGGCTAATATCCACTTATCAATGAGTACATACCAAGTGTGTTTTTCTGTGATTGGGTTACCTCACTCAGGATATTTTCTAGTTCATTCCATTTGCCTATGAATTTCATAGTTTGATATGAATATCAAAAACAAAGTCATTGTTTTTGATAGCTGAGTAGTACTCCATTGTGTAGATGTACCACATTTTTTGAATCCATTCCTCTGTTGAAGGGCATTTGGGTTCTTTCCATCTTCTGGCTATTATAAATAAGGCTGCTATGAACATAGTGGAGCATGTGTCTTTGTTGTATGTTGTATCTTTTGGGTATATACCCAAGAGAGGTATAGCTAGAGCCTCAGGTAGTAATGTCCAATTTTCTGAGGAACCTCCAGACTGATTTCCAGAGTGGTTGTACCAGTCTGCAATCCCACCAACAATGGAGGAGTGTTCCTTTTTCTCCACATCCTCGCCAGCATCTACTGTCACCTGAGTTTTTGATCTTAGCCATTCTGACTGGTGTGAGGTGGAATCTCAGGGTTGTTTGGATTTGCATTTCCCTGATGACTAAGGATGTTGAACATTTCTGTAGGTGCTTTTTGGCCATTCGATAATCCTCAGCTGAGAATATTTTGTTTAGCTCTGTACCCCATTTTTTAATAGGGTGATTTGGTTCTCTGGAGTCTCACTTCTTGAGTTCTTGGTATATTTTGGATATTAGCCCTCTCTCAGATGTAGGATTGGTAAAGATCTTTTCCCAATCTGTTGGTTGCCGTTTTGTCCTGATGACGGTAAAGACTTTATAATGGCTCTAGCAGCAGGACTTGACTATAGTTAGGGGTGGGGTGGGGGAGGAAGGGGAGGGGGAGGGGGAGGACCCTGCCTCATTAATGACACCTCTGAGCAACAAGAGGGAGGGTGTCAGCACTGGCATGAAAATGTGTCTCCAGGAAGAGGAAATTTGTCAAAGCTTCCCTCACAGAAGTTGGTTTTAAGGTTTAATTTTAAATGTTTTATGGGTGTGCGTGCGTGCGCGCGCGCGTGTGCACTCGTTCCACATCCAAGTCCGGTGCCTGAAGAGGCCAGGAGAGGAGTCACAGACAGTTGTCCACCACACGGGTACCAGAGACCAAACCCAGGTGCCCTGCAGGCTCGGCAAGTGCTCTTCGCCATAAGCCACGTCTCTGCCCTGAGCTTGTTTTTAACCAGAAATGAGGCATCACCGTTTAAATGTACACATTAAACCCCTAAGAAATTGACCCAGATATCTCAAAAATACTACCCAGATTCACTGATGGGTCGAATGAAGCCAGCTTGCGGGTAACTGCTGAGCAGTGAGCTTCCCTACCCTCTGCGCTGCGCTGCGCTGCACTGAACAGATCTAGGCCTAAGAGGGCCAACCTAAGCAGCCCACCCTCTCATGGCAGGGCCTCATTCAACCAGTTCTGCTGGCTGTCCTGCAGCCTGGGGACCAAGAGTGCTCCTCAAGCTAAGCAGGGTTCCCATTCTGTGCCACCTGCCCAACTACAATCAGAAGGCCGTGCTGCCTAGCTGCATAGGTAAGACAGCCATCTAACACAGTCCACATCCAGATGACGGCTGTGCAGTCACTCAAGCTTCAGCGAAGCACTGGCTCACAGGACTGAAGAGGAAAATTACACTGCCTATCGTGGGCCTCAGGAGAGCATGCGCATTTCAATCTCCAGAGACCCCTGGAAGGCATGCTCTACCTACCCAGACTGCCTAAAACCCCAGCAACCCACGTATTCCTGCCCTCTCGGCAATAGTTTATTTTCATTATTTTCGTATGTCAGGAGTGACCTTTCTAGACAACTAGACTTACTACGTAATTATTGCCAGAATAAAAGAATGTTGGACAGTCTTTTCTGGACTAATCTGATCCACTTCAATTTGCACCTTGCTCAAGCAAACAGCCTATTTATTGCTTCTTTATTACTGGATCAAAGTTGAGGGTTTTACATGTTTACAGTGGTTTTACCCATGTCAAAAATTTGCTCTCATCCGTTGCTTACTGCTAATGTTATCCAGGAAAAGCCAGATGCCACTAGACATTTTCTGAGCCTGTAAGATGAGCCAGCTACCCGAGGCTGAGCGCCTGCTGACCAATCTACCACCTAGAGCGTGGCTCTCAATTGTCTGCACAAAAGCACAAGGAAATCAGAGGCTGAGAACTGCCACAGGCCAGCTGACAAGTATGTCTCCTAACAAAACAGAGACAGCCAGCTAACTGGACTGTAGTCTCCTATAAAATTACAGTAACAGTATTATTAGAGGCCTGTTATGAATGGGACTATTTCTTTTCTGAACTACTGACCTACTAATCTCTTGACCTCCTCCCCGACTGTGGGGTTAATGTGACTAACCATTGGCCACATCTGCTATAACCAAACACAAGGGTTTGGCGAGCTGGCTCAGTGGCTAAAAGTCCTTGTTGCTCTAACACAGGACCTGAATTCAGTCTCCAGCATCCTCATCCTCAAAGTTACAACCACATGTAACTCCAGCTCCAGGGAATCCAGCACCCTCTTCTGCCTTCTGACAGCATCCAAACACACATGCTCATACATACATGCAGACACATACAAATACGTAAAAAGCAAATCTAAAAAAAAAAAAAAAAACCAAACACAGAGTATGAAAATGCAGGGGCATGTAACTCCAATAAAACTATTTAGCCATAGTCAACTGAATGTAATCCCAGGGTTACAGAAACAGGAAAACAGAAAATGTTAAGGTCGAGTTCAATCCCCAGCATCCCAAAACAAGAAAACAAATGTTCCTCTGCAAAATAAAGCAGATTGGGGATTCTCCTCGTTCCCTGTCCCATTCTGAGCGTGACCCCAGAAGATTCTAACAAGAATATGGCCCTGTGGGGAAAAAGACAGCACTGCCATTTCGCAGAACTTCTCTTACCTGCCAAGGGGATCTGGTAAGGCTGAATTGATCGCGCTGGAAGCACAGGATGATGGAAGGTGACTGTGCCGTCGAACTCTCCCCGTAACCTGATGTCAAATATCACTGACGTCTACAGTAGGAGCAAACACATCACCTGTTGCTGGTCTGGAAGCCTGTGCCCAGCCACCCCAGCCCAGCTCTCCCTCAGAGGACGGCTATGCACATCACACTCTCCTTCCCACTGCTATTGCTTTCACAAATGCTTCCTGCTTCCTTGTAAGATCTCAAAGAGACACAGGCAGATAAACTTCACTTGAACTTGAAACAACATCTCCATTAGTTAGAGACATAGCAATAGGACCCTTCAGCAAAGTAGAGGAAAGATGTGGCTGGCCTACCACCAGGCGCTCAGCTAACCACTTGGAAAAGCAAGACCTATAGCAGACTGATGGGCAGGACAGCGTCCAAGACGCTGGTCAGATACTGCTATCCACACCCACACACAGGTCTGTAGCAGGCCCCAGCTCAGCTGGATCAATCCAAGAATGAGCAAGAGTACAAAGATCACATCAAATGATGTCTTCTTAAAGTTTTTAATTTCCTTAGTTTTTTGTTTTGTTTGTTTTGTTTTTTTTTTTTATTTTGTTTGTTTTGTTTTTTGAGACAGCAGCTCATGTAGCCCAAGCTGCCCTCCAACCCACTGTAGAGCTAACGACTGTTTGAACTTCTCATCCTCCTGCCTCTTCCTCCCACGTGCTGGGATAACAGGTGTGCACCATCACAGCTGATCTTTAAGCAAAGCTGGGATGGGACGAACGAAGCAAGCCCTCTGCCTAGCAAACTGCATCCCCAAACTGGAATCGTTTTTATTTAATAAACTGTTAGAGAATCAGGTAAACTTAACTCCTTGGAGCTTACGCTCTTTCCCACCCGAGTCAGGTTTGCCAGTTCTCACAAAGCCTATCAAAGGGCCCCACACAGACAACCGAAGCTTCCCCAGGAGACGTTACCTCTGTGTCCTGATGGTGGACAACTACCAGGTTGTCCACTACATTTAGGGCAAACTTTCCCGTCCTATTCAACTTCAGGATGTGCATCTTCTTACACGCACCCTCTCTGTAAGAGAGCACAGAAGTCAGAGGGAGAGGTCAGCACACCTCAGCTCAACTTAAAAGCAAAGAGAGAAGAGGGCATGAGGCAGACGTACCGTGGGAGATGGTACAGCACCACCTCCGCTCCTGTGCTATTGGAGGTCCGGGAATGATGCCGCAGGAAGAGGACGTAGAGCTGCCCGTATCTAGTCGGAGAGAGAGAAGTCATCGTGGCCATTCCAGAGTCCTTCCTCTCCGCTGGGTACGTAGCTGAGCTACTAGAGTAAGGCTTACCTAGCTGCACAAAGGCCTGGCTTGAGCCCCTGCATGCCATAAACTGAGTATGGTGGCTTATGTTCAGAATTTCAGCACTCAGGAGGATCAGAAGTTCAAGTCATCTTGACTACAGAACAAGTTCCAACCCAGCCTTACAGGGATAGTAAGAGTCCTCTACATACAGTTTGACTACAGTCTTCTGTAAGAGCACCACACAGCCAAGCACACAATTCAAGGCAGGGAAGAAATACAGGTCAACAGTCACAACACCCACTGGTTATTTCCCTTCTAGCTGCTTCCTTTCACAGAACGAGGACATGTGCCGTAACAGAAGGATGGGCCAGGCACTCTCCACAGCAGATGTCACCTACTGGGTGCCAGCAATGAGCTTGGCCCCGCCTACCAGTCCCCACCCAGAATTGAGCCAAAAAAGCAGTCACTTTTCGACTCCCTAAACTGGGTGGCCAAGCGGAGAACAGAGAAGAAGGAAAGTGCATTCTACTGCGATAAGTCACACCTCAGCTCCCAGGTTCAGTTCCCAGCACCCACATGGCAGCTAACAGCCAGCTGTAATTCCATTTCCAGGGGACTTGACACCCTTTATGGCCTCTGAGGTGCACACACATACAGATAAAGCATACCCAGAAAAATAAAACTTTTTAAAAAAGTGTCATGTTACACACAGCACCCTCTGAAGACAGACATACATGGTCGCCATCGCAATGTCTCGTTCTGAGAGGCTAAGTTTAGTTGACTTCGGTGCAGCTGGTAACTCAATCTCAAACTTGGGAAGCTTCGACATGGTGCCAGCCTGTTTAGGGGGAAGTTTAGGAACATTTAGGGCACTCCTTCATGTTTTAGCCTGCCCGGCATTAAAGCAATGGAGACAGGTCTTCGAAACTCCCCCACGGGACATCCTTGGACTGCTGGGATGGTGAAGGGCACCCTCTAGTGGTCTGAGAGGCGGCGTTCATAGGACCGACTAGCTTTAGAGCTGGGTAGAGAGGTTATTTTAAGGGGCTGAGGCTCACTCTCACCTTAAAGTAAAAAGGCTGCAGGACATTCTCAAGGACTGTCGTGGACAGCAGGATCACAGAGCTCTCGGGACAGTACATGTGCCAGTTCACATTGATGTTGTGGCTCTTCAGGAGTTTGAGGCTTCGCTTCTCAGGCAACACCTGGGACGAAGGTCAAGAAAAGGGATCTTCACGTTAAGAGACTGCTACGACAAATGAGGTAAATAAAGAGCACAGAAAGCCCACCAAGGTCGGGATAAACCAGTGGACGAGAGCTTGCATAGGAAACAGGAGGACCCAGCCAGTTTAGTCACCACCACCACAAAACCCAAACAATGCAGCCCAGGGTCGTACAGCTAACTGCTACTTGTATTTATTATGGCGCTGTGTGCCTGGCGCTTTCCACCCCTCATTAATTTACTCTTTCCTACACTCTGAGAGACAGCACAACATGAGAGCCACCAGCTCTCTCTCCACTCCACCTGGCTGATCAGGCCAGGCTTCTTCTTCCTAACCCCACTATTCGTAAGACCGCTTTGCAAGTGCAGCCCTTCAGAATCTAGGCACATCTATTCTCCATATTCTGGCACACTAAGAACACTGCAGACTCAAGATACCAACACTCACCCAGCAACATGCCAAAAAACCAAGAGGGAAATCAAGGCCAAGCATGAACATCCTCACCCAAGCCTCACAAAATGAGAACGTACACGGCCAGAAAGATGGCTCAACAAGTAAAGACTGCCTGCCCTAAACCTGATCCCAGGACCCACAAAAAGACGGAGGGAAATAAGGGACTCCACAGAGTTCTCCTCTGACCTCCACATGTGCACTGTGGCACAGACACACACACTGAGAGCCATAAAGAACATACTGGAGTTCTCTTTCTTTTTAATCTATTTCTTTGTTGTTATTATGTATATGGAGACACGAGTATGTCATAATGTGCACATGGAAATCAGAAGACGTCTTCGGGGTGACAGTTCTCTCATGACAGAAGGAACTCAGATCACAAGGACTGGGTGACAAGCGCTGACCCATCTCACCAGCCCTAACTTGTGTCTTGGGGATCTAACGTACTTACTCACTAGAGAGAACCGAGTGTTTTTCCAGTGTTATTTTGTCTTATGTATATAAATGTTTTGTGTGTGTGTGTGTTGGAAAATACGATATGAACTATGCGCAGGTCTTACACCTATGAAAGTCAGAAGAGGTTTTGAATACCTTGGCACTGAAGTTCAGATGTCTTCGACCCACTATGATCCTGAAAGTGCTCTTAAGCACCAGCACAGATATTTTTAAAGATGACTGTAGGGAGGCCTCTATCCTCCTGTGTCCAAGGTTCCCCTTCTCTGTGTAAGGATTTAAACTTACAGTGCTCTTCATGCTCATTATTTGATTTTACACTGCTGTCAAGGCTCCTCCATGACGCTGAGTCAGGAAATAGGATATGGGAGTTCCCGTCAGAAAAGGAGACTCTGGGATAAAGTCAGGCTCAGGAAGAGATTTGCCCTGAACTCTGAGTAGACAGACATGAATCTGAGGAGGGATAGCCAGCCTTGTGGCACTCAGAATAGAATAAATGGGTTAATTAAGTAACGGCTGGTCAGGGAACAAGACCAAGTCTAAGACCTAGGCATTTACTCGTAAATAATTCAGTCTCAGAGTCATTATAGAGTCATGTGCAGGTAGAAAAGCCCATGGTTACAAATATTTGTGTTTTCTGATGGTGTTAGGTTACCCTTGTGATAGGGATTGTGACCCACTGTCCTAAGAGGACAGTGAGAATCTTTGCCCGTCTGAGAAGGCAACTGTCAACAGATCAATGAGATTCAGGCCCAGCAGCAATGTGGACAAGAGAGTCCCACACTATTTCTCAAAGCATGGACATCTGTGAAAAATGTAATGGTGTCTGTCTGTATCTATGCAATTACAAGAATTGCTTGCCCATGAACATGAAGAAACATGCCAGACATCTTGTAACAGGAAGTGACACGGCAAACAGCATATTGTCCACAGAGCAGAACTATTCTCAGGACGAAATCTGGGGACAACCCCCAAAGCATACTGCTATGCAAGAAAAACCCACACCACACAAGTTTATGTGCAGGAGCCCCACTGCAAAAAAAAATAACAATGATAAATGCACGTGTCCAGAGGAAAACTGAACCATGTACAAACTGGGGCTGACAGTCAGTTTTAGGAACTTTTACTTTTGTATAATGTTTCCTCAACTAAAAGGTTGGTTTCAGGACCTTTTTGATACAACACAGGCTGCTGAACTGCCTTTGCTTTCTCTAGCAAATCTATAACTGATATAATACCTGGTAAAATTCGATGCCTTGATCCGTTATGAAGACGATTTCGGTAGAACTGGTCCAGCAGAATCCTAGTATGTTGGCATTCTTGGTCTGGAAGAATTCCAAAAAAAGGTGGTTTTTAGTTGGCTGTGATTGTGATGTCTATAATCCCAGCACCCAGGAGGCTAGGGCAGGGCATTTGGGAACTCAAGGCCATCCATGGGTACATTTCAAGATGCAGGCCAGTCTGGACATGAAACACTATCTCCAAAAAAATAAATAAGTGAAAATTAACAAAAAGCAAGGGGCTAGAGAGATGCCCCTGTGGGTAAGAGCCCCTGCTCACAGCAGGAGGACTTGAGTTCAAATCCCCAGTACCCACATAAATGTCCACAAGTGGCCATAATCACAGTGCTGGTGTGGGACATGAGGAGCAGAGAGGAGGACTTGGGCTTGCTGGCCACTAGCTATCTCCAGGTTCAGTAAGAGACCTGCCTCAAGGGGGTAAAATGGCGCAGTGCAGGACACTCCACATCCTCCACTGACCTGTGAGGACAGGTGTACCTACACACACTGTGTACATACACCACACACAAATCAAGTACACACTGTAGCTTTAACAAGTGTGAATGCTCTGGTTTGAAGGCTGTGCAGCTCCCTTCAAAACCTCACTGCTCGGCTGTTACGGTCCCTCACTCATTAGCTCCATCTCACACTTATGACAAAGGCTAGCCTGGAGCCCTACAGCCCAGGCAGCCTGGACTCAGGGCTCTCCTGATTCACCCTCCCAGATGCTGGGCTACAGGGGAGCATTTCCATGCCAGATTCAAACGCTCTTAAACACGGCTCTCCCGATTTTTGTCCTAACATTTCTACCAAAGATTCTGAATTCCTTGTACTCTGCTGAACAGAGAAAGAAGCCTAAGTTTTATAGAAAGATAATACCCAGGGTTGGGGATTTAGCTCAGTGGTAGAGCACTTGCCTACCAAGCGCAAGGTCCTGTGCTCGGTCCTCAACTCCGGGGGGGGCGGGGGGGGGAGAAAGATAATACCCAGAGGCCAGAAATTCCAACTTCTGCCTCTCAAACTGCAACGTTCTCACAGTCATTACAATAATACAAGGGCTAAAGTTTTTCAGTTAACACAAACCAAGATGGGTTCTAGGGGCCTGAGACCACAGAATGGGTGGCCCAAAGACAGAAGGGGCAAAGCAGGGCTCAGACAAGGAGCTGTTCCTTTAGAGCACCTGTAGGGCTGGAAGGAGTTTGGTTAAGTCCTGAGTCTCCTCTCACAGATAAGGACCCCATCTTGAGTGCCACTTACCAAGAACAATGAGGTACCAAAGTTACTCCTGCACTGACAACTGTGGTTACTCTCCCCGCTGTCCCTGGGCTGACCATGGCAGAACTCCTTCCCACCAGCTTCATTTACTACACCCAGCTATTCTAATTAAGAGAGACTAGGGCTATACCTATAGAGGGTGCAGGGATACAGGAGGGAGACTCATTGAGGAAACAACACTTCAGAGAACCTTACAAGATGGGGCAGGTGGGATCCAAGCCTGAGACACAGAGGCCTACAAGCACGGTGAAGAAGCCCCAGAGAGCCCTGACGGTGACCCTTTACCATCAGTCCTCCACTTTATAGCTGAAGAGACAAAACTGGGTGAAACTGTCTGGCATAGCTGAACCCCCAACCAAACTCTACAGCTCACCATCAACACAGATACCTCCCCAGACAGAGATTCCAATGTGTGTCCACTACCCAAACCGTTGTTCTCCACACACAAACAACAGTGGACACTGCAGTGAGGAATGAAGCCCCCTCCCCCACACCAGCCGTGTACCTTGCACTCTTGTGTGTACTCCAGCTGAGAGTTATCTGGAATAAAATTACAAAAGTCCTGAAAGACAGAAAAAATACACAAAGGGAAATTATCAGATTAAATAGCCTACTACGAAATAAAATGGACCAATTTTTTGTTTTTGTTCTGAGGCAGGGTCTCAGTAGGAAGTGCTGGCAGAGAGAGCTGCCTGCCTCTGCCTTCTGAGTGCTAGGGGGTATTAAGAGTGTGTCCCCTTATGCCTGACAAGCAGATTTTTAAAGTGATTAAAAAACAGCTGGACAAACACCCACAGAGAAAAGATATAAAGACAATTAGGATCAAATGAAACCAGATTTACCAGTCAACTAAAAGGAGTCCACCTAAACACTCAGTTGGAACTCATGAACAGACTTCTAAAACTCATTCCTCAAGCCAAGTGGGCAGCTCATACCTAGGATTCAGCACCCAAGAAGCTGAGACTGGAGGATTGCTCTAAGTTCAACACCAACTTGTTCTATGTAGTAAGTTCCAGGTCAACCTTGACCATAAAAGGAGACATAAAAGGAGCGGGAAATAGAGAGAAAGGAGAGAGAAGGAGCAGAAAGGAAGGAGGAGGGAGGAAAGGAGAAATATATTCCTCAAACGGGTGACATCACTTCCCCCAGGCTTCCTGGAAATCCAGAGAAATAAAGCAGCAGCAAACACAGCTGTCTGCCTGTCTTCCCACCACCTCCTTCTCTACTTTACTGATGACAGCAGTGAACGGGATGAATAATGACTGACATGTGACACTAGGAGCAAACCTGGGATCTCTTCATGCTAGGCTAATCACACTGCATCCCAACCCAAGGCAAGCGATAGTGAGGATGTCCAAGAGATGAAGCACCAGCAAACTGCCCAACTGTGTTCATCTGCCTGTTCCTACCCGATCCAGCATTGGATATCCCAATCCAATATTCTCCAGCATATCTGGTGGAGAAAGAACCAGATGCTGAAGTGACTTGAAATACGATTCATTTACCAAGTAATCAAAATATACCTCCCATAATCCATGTTGCCAGTCAGCAAGCAATATAAAGATGCATGATAATCCAAATTACTTAAACAAAATAGAGGCTAGAGAGCTGGCTCAACAGCCGGCTTTGATTGTCAGCACCCAGCAGCCTGTAGTTCCTGTTGCAGGGGATCCTGTGCCCTCTTCTGGCCTCCTCAGGTACTGCACACACATGGTACACTGACATCCACACACATACAAATGATCAGAGTAGAAAAGGGCCACTTAGAGGAGGGGGTCAGGAGGGGGTTAGGGGGGAGGTCAGAAGGGGTCCAGGAGGGGGGCCAGGAGAAGGCGATGGGGCAGAACATTATCACAGGACACGATAAACACATATGACAATGGCATGATGAGGCTTAGCATTTCGCATCATGAATACACACTGCCTTTAAGGACAGACGAATGATAAGTAAGCTTGTTCGTCCTCTTATCTGCAAACGCTCTCAGGAGCCCCCACTTCACTGACTCTGAGGACGAACAAACAGCCAGAACTCAGACTCTGTCTCTTCCAAGCACCCGCTCTCTTTCCGATGCTGTTCTAAGCTATGTCTTACCACGGCCTTCGAAGTCCTCTGGACAGCCAGTATCTTATTTTCTAGAGAGAACTTGATGCACTTCACTTCTCCTCTGTCGTCCATTCTGAAGAAGAAAGCACGGTTAGGGGAGAAGCCGCTCTCAACTCTAGTCCTTACTCCCACTGACAAAACGCCAGAACTCTCTGGGAAGCAGCAGACCTGAGCCAAATGTTAGGAATTGCATTTCTGAAGCTGTGACCAGAATCTACAGGCAACGACTTGCTAGTGAGGTGGACAGATGACACAGCCAAGTGGTTGGAGACTTGGGGGTCACACACGTCACCTGAAGACTACCGGAGATCTTGTGGGATAAAGCTGCATTCATTGCCTTAGTTGTAGTGACAGTTTCCTGGGTGTATAGATATATCAGTGCACAGTAAATGCAATTTATGAGCCAATTTTAACTCAATAAAGCTGTTTTTTTTTAAAAAAAAAAAAAAATCTCAACACTGTGGCATCCCTTATAATTCCAGGGCTGTGGAGACAGTGGCAAGCAAGCCCTTAAGGAGCACTTGCCATGGTAATGTACCAGTGAGACAGTGTCCCAAACAAAGGGAGGAAATAAAATCTGACCTAGAGTCCCCAAAACATCACACCTTTGCTCCTGGTGTTATCTAGGTCTCGACTCCAACCAGAAATCACTCCCTTCCCACCCTGTGGCCTTACTCAACCCCACTACTGATGTCAAAGCTGCACCCCTAAGTGTTCCCACACGATGAACAGAGCTTTAGCATAGAGCTTAGCATGGCAAACGGTATTTGCTAAATCTCTTCTCTCCAGTTAAAGCTGCTTTCAGGATGTGCTGAGCAAGGGCCATTAAAAGAAAGCAAGACAAGCTGTCAAACACACCTTGAATTCCAGCACTCAGGAGGCAGGGGCAGAAGGATCTCTGAGTTCAAGGTCAGCCTGTCTACAGAACTGAGTTACAGGACAGCCAGGGCTACACTGAGAAACCCTGTCTCAAAAAAATGAAAAAATAAAGGAAGAAAGTAACAAAGGAAAAGAAAGGAAAACAAAGTTGGCTGGTTTTTTTTTTTTTTACTTCAAACAGCTGACACATATTAAATGCAATTTATTTTTCTGAGATTTTTGTTGTCGTTGAAAACGGGGTTTTGCTACACTGCCACTAACCTGCAAGCTATTTGCTACTTAGCTTCCCAGAGGGCTGGGATTATAGGCCTGTTGCCAAGGTGCTGAGGGACTTGTGAAAATGAAAAGAACTGCTATGTCAATCACACTGTCAACCTACATACTTTGGAAAGCCGGTCTGTCACTTTAACCTCAGTGGAAGCCCTGATTGTTCCCCATTACACCGGAACACTGGATTTTCCACCACCCAGCAAAAACTCTAGAAGTGCTGGGATAAACGTCAATGAGTCCCCAGGTCCAGCACTGCGCACTGCAGAAATGAGTGCAAAACAAATGGACTCGATAACTTCAAGTACCAGGAAGTGGGTGCCCTAGGAGATTTTAGTTCCCACTTGAACTAGCAACCCCTATTTCACTCTGACAGTTGTGCTGTAACCAAACTGTACTAGCAAATGTCCACTGCTTTTTCTTACTGACACGACAGGCCGCTTAGAGACAAAATGATTCAACTTTCTGAGTTAGAAAGCCGCCGGTGTTTACATGTGGGTATTATTCTGAAAGTGCAAATTACCTAAAAGAGATGGGATTCCTATCATCTGGACCTTTAACGACCACTCCTGTAGCTCCACCTGACCGAACAGCAAAAACCTGAGGAAAAGAGGCAACATGAATGGTCAGACTTTATAAGGACCTAGACTCAGCCTTTCAAGAATCATGTCTACCGTACCACATCCTCGATTCATCCGAACAAACAGGACATGCTTAGACGAATTTTAAGACCGCAGGCCAGACCCTGAGACTGACCGTCTGAAAGCCAGCTCGCACACTGACACCGCCCATGCACTTTCACTCGCGTCTCAGCTCCGGTACAATACACCGGGCACTCTCGGCGCCGGTGCAGCGACACTCCGGCGTCTGGGCGCCGGGTCCCCGCCGCGGCCGCCGCTCACCTGCTTGTTGGCCTCGTCGAAGAACACGCAGTTAACCGGGTTCGCCTTCTCGAACTGCACCGGCCGCTCGCACAGCTCCAGGTAGTAGTCCTCGCTGCCCATGGCTGGGGCCGGCGGAGCTCGTCCGTAGAAGATGCAGTCCAAGAACCCGGTCGCCGCTGGGCCGCAGCCCTAGGCCCCGCCCCGCCCTCCACGTGACCCGGCCATCGGCGCCTCAGTGAGCGGGGGAGGGTCCCAACACCGAAGACACGCCCCCTTCCAGGAGGGAGGTGGTCGGGTCACGTGACCCGGAAGCCTGCGGGCTGCTGGGAGGACAGCCTGGTTTCTAATTTGCTTACAGATGGTGACATATTCTGCGTCGCCTACGCCCAGGGTTCTGCTTTTGTCTGTTTAGTCAAGAGATGAGGCAGGAGGCTGACTGTAAGCGTGCAGCAGAGATCTACGAGCCAGGATTGATTTCTGTGTTCACCTCAGGACCTCCCTCACGCCAGGCAACTACATTACTCAACGGAATTCCGTGTTTAGCCCCAGAAACTGATTTTTTGAGCAGTCTGCCTTAGCCATACTGGCAAGTACTGTGATCTGCTAGGATGTTAGGGACTAGATTTTGCCCCTCCCCTAGAATTTACGTGTTGAAGTTTTAATCCCCAATATCTCAGAATGTGCTTGAAGCTTCAAAGATGTAATTAAGGAAAACTGAAGGCATCAGGTAGGTCCCTAAGCCAATGGGACTGGCGCCGTTATTTAAAGAGGAAATAAAGGGAGATTAGGGCATTAAATTTCCAGCCAGCCAGGTGACCATCCACAAGCCGCTAAGGCCTAGAAGAAACAGCCCTAGTCCAGGGAGATGGCTCTCAGTATGATGACCTGAGTTTGAGGAGCCTTGCCTTTCTTGTGGCGCCCCCTTCTGGCCTGACATTTATTTCTGTTTTCCGGAGGTTTGCCTGTGGAATTCATTTGCTACATGGCAAATACCTTTTTTTCGCTTTCTTTTATAGATTTAAGTTTGGTAGTGCGCGCGTGCGCGCGTGCTGGTGGGTATGTCCACACAAGTGCAGGTGAGCTTAGAAGCCAGAAGAGGGTTTGCATGTTAGGCAAGCACGGTAGCACTCACCTTCCAAGAACTGGAATTACGAGACTGCTCAATGACTTTTGTACCTTCTGAAAGCTTAAGTATTGGAACATGGAACAAGAGTTATCAAACTAAAACTCTAGCTTGCATTTTTTTGTGAAGTCCTTTTAACTCTCAGGAAGGGGCTGGAAGAGTACCGAAGGCAGCCAGAACCTAAGGCCTCTGAAGCGAGGGCTGGACACTACCACTTTGCTCTACCAGGGCTACGCTGCTTTGAAAGTGATAAGGGGGGGTGGGGCGGAAGGAGTTTTAAAAACAAAAACAAACAGTAGGGCTCAGTGCCAACTGGGCTCCCTAGCACCAGGCTTTCTATGGCATCTAAGGGAGATTCCTACCAGGGAAGAGGTGAGCTCAGATTACTTGGGAGTGCAGCCCTCAGGCAGCAGAGCCAACTATTGGGGGCACTTGCCTACCCTGACACCCCAAGGGAGGAGGGAGCAGTTCTGTGGCTGGGTGGTTCCTTCTCTTCATTGTTTTACTCTTGGACTGTGTTTTCCAGGGCTCAGAAACTCTGGCCTGTGAGCTGTGCATACTTGTCCAAGAAGCCTAGAGGGTGCTTCTGACACTTTCTAGACCCCAAAAGTAGCACAGGCTTTCCTGTTGCTGCTTTTGTTTGTTTCAATTTTTGTTGCCTATTCTTTGTCAGACCAAGTGAGATGACTAAAGGACCATTCACCACAGTTCCTTAGAGCTTCAGGCAGCTTCTCACTGTAGCTGTTTTCATGACTTCTGTTTTCCTCTTTGAACTTTCTAAATCCCTTTTGGTTAGAAAACGAGCACTGATAATATAAGAGGAGCTGGCTTCAGAAATATGTGTGTTGCAGGGTGGTGGTGGCCGCATGCTTTTAATCCCAGCACTGAGGAAGCAGAGGCAGGCAGATCTCTGAGTTCAAGGCCAGCCTGATCTACAGAGCCAGGACTACACAAAAACCCTGTCTCAAAAGGCAAAGCAAAACGAAACAGCCTCCGTGGAGATAGAGCCCAACATTGCCCAGAAGAGCTCTCTTCTTGGTGGCTTTAGGCAGAAACTGGATCCTTGACCATGCAGCAGAAAAAGATGTTCAGGGACAGATGATGGGGAAGTACTGAGAGTCAAGAAATTCTGGCTCTAAGCAAGTCTAGGTCACTTGCTGTGTTTAACACCCTTACTTGGAATGAGCACTGGGAAGAGTGTGCCAAGCCGGGGGCATGAGGGTAAAACAGAACAGACACAGGAAATACAAAGAAAAAACTGCAGGACTGGACAGGAGGTTCCCCTGCAAGCATGAGGACTGGAGTCCACACCTCCAGAAACCATGTAAATCCAGGTGGACATGGTGACCCACTGTAATTCCAGGAAGGTGTGCTGGCTAGTTTTGTGTCTATTTGACACACTTTGGAAAAGGGAACCTCAATTGGGAAAACATCCCCACAAGATTGGCCTGAAAACAAACATGTAGTGCACATTCTTGATTGATAATTGATCTGGGATGACTTAATCCACTGTGGGTGGAGCCATTCCTGGGCTTGTGTTTTTGGGTGCTATAAGAAAGCAGGCTAGGCTAGCCTTTAGAGGCAAGCCAGGAAGCAGCATTCCCCCAAGGCCTTTGCTCTCGTTCCTGCCTTCATTTTCCTCAGTGAAATAAACCCCTTTCTTCCATTGCTTTTGGCTATGCTGTGGTGTTTTATCACGACAATAGAAATCCTAATTAAGACAGAGACCAAAAGACAGGGGATCCCCAGAGCAAGCTGGCTAGCAAGACCAGACATGTCTGTGAGCTCTGGATTTAGTTTACAGACCTCGCCTCAATGAGTAAGGTGGAAGAGTGATAAAGAATCATTGGCAGCATCAACCTCAGGCCTCCACATGCGTGTGTAAACACAGACACACACACACACACACACACACCACAAAAATTGAAAAATAAAACAAGGCAGTGCAGCACAGGCCTTAATCCCAACACTCAGGAGTAAGAGGCAAGTAGATATGAGTTGAAGGTGGCCAGCCTGGTCTACAGAGAAGCCCTGTCTCAAAAAAATAAAAACCGAAAAGAAAAAGAAAAAAGAAATTTAAATAAAAAAGAAAGAGACACAGTGGGTGGATCCTGAGAGAGAACTGCCTCTTACAAGGGGATGTAATGTTATGGTTGGTGTTCTTATACTTGACAGACTCTAGCATCACTGCGATTTAGGCTCCCTGCCACATCTGTTGGGGATTGTCTTCATTATGTTAGTGAGACCCAACCATTATGGCTGGTACCACTCCTTGTGTGGGGCTGTATACTGGTGTAAGCTGTGGGCTGTCCCCTAAGCACTGCTCTCTGCTCTCTTCTATAGTGTAACATGCCCAGCTGCTTCAAGCTCTGGCTGCTATGACTTCCTCGAAATGGCGGATCATACTACAAATTACTGAGATAAACCCTTCTTAAAGTTACTTTTGTCAGATTGTTTTATTACATTAACAGGAAAAGGCACTAAGGCTGTAGTCCCTTACACAGTTATCTTCTGTGTCATTTGTGCAGGGTCTCAACTCACATCCTGCTGTTGTTTTCTCTTCTGGGACAGTTAGCGAGAATAAAAGTTGTCATATCTACCCTGGCACATCGATTTTCTTTAAGCCTTCGAGCCACACAGTAATAATAAAGCTTTCATACATTTCCCAAACATGTCAAGTACTATCATGATGCTTGAAACAGCAATGAATATTAGCTAACAACTGTCTCATGCCGGTTAATGTGTAGTTTGTATTATCACATGAGGACAATGGGTTTGAAAGGAACAAGTTTGAAAGACAGATCAGGATGAGGAGAATGAGGGAGTGGTAGCTGCATTATTGCAGTTACCATGGTAGCATCTGAGACAGTGCACTTTCTGCACTTTCTGCTGAGCCCCAGCTGCTGGCTGATGACATCCTTAGGTTTTGTTGAAGCAGTACATTCCAAAAGGTTTTGTGTTAGTCACAGGATGCTAGGTCTGAAAAAGAAGTGGTGAGGAAAGATGGCTGAGTATGCTCTGGGTCTGCAGTATTCCACAATCACAGACATTGCATTCAGTCCATCAGCTCTGTGGTTGGCTGGACCAGGACAGATGAAGATGCAGCCTCTTTCTGAGAACTTTATCCCAGCGATAAAGCATTCACTCTGCCCATGCCAACACATCTACTGATATGTTTACGCAGCCCGCATTGTTGCTGAGACTATGGGTGTAGCTTCCGACATCCCTAGGAGACACTAATGAAAAAGAGGCCATGGATTTGAACGAAATTAAGGAGGCATTGGAAATTAAGGAGGTTTTGGAAAGAAGAAAGGGAGGGGAGAAAAGGATCTAAAAATTTTTTTAAATAAGCCTTTGTGACTCTTTATCTATTGTTCTATATCCCCCACTCTAGGGAAAACCAGCTGCCATGTTATAAGGAGACTCAGCCAGGACCCTGGAGAGACTGCTGCCTTCCAAAGACTGAGCAGACAATAGCCCGCAAGTAGCTATTGTCCCAGCAGTCAAATGAAAGGAATCAAAACATGCCACTCCCAGCATGCCACTCTGCCCTTGTGTTCTGAGAAAGCTATTTAGCAACCTCTCCAAGAAACACTTGTAACCTTCCCAAGAGGGAGATGAACTCCAGCATGGGGGAGGGCACCCTTCCTGAACCCACGGCTGGAAGAAATCTGTACAAATCTGCCTTGTTGAACTAACTTTCTCTTCCTAGTTATATGGCCATGACTAGGCCCTTGCCTAGTCTCCTTTTCCTCAGACTCAATGGCTGTCTTGGTTACTGGTCTATTACTGTGAAGAGACCATGACCTAGGCAACTCAGAACAGAAAACATTTAATTGGAAGCTTGCTTACAGTCTTAGAGGATTAGTCCATGGTGGTCACGGCAGGAAGCAGAGGCATGATGCTGGGGCAGTAGCTGAGAGCTTTACACCCAGACCAAGGGCAGCAGACACCTGGGCCTGGTGTAGGCTTTTAAGACCTCAAAGCCAACCCACGGTGACATACCTCCTCCAAGGCCACGCCACCTCATCCTCCCCAAACTGTGAGCCAAACGTTCAAACGTGAGCCTATGGGGGCCATTCTCCTCTAAATCACCACAGTGGCCTTTGTGCAATGACTCGGGATAGCTTTTGTTTTTGGAGAAAAAAAATCTGCCTGCTTCTGCCAGTGCAAGTTTTTTTTTTGAGTGCTCTGTGCTGTGTAAAGTGTGTACTCAATACATAGGTGTGCTTTCCTCTTCAAGTCCTATCACCCTGGGACAGCATGGATGAAACTTCCCTCCCATAGAGAAGTGAGACCACTTTGAAAGTAGACTCTCCAGTCCCAGTCAGCCTTCGCCCAACTTCAGTTTGCTTTGTCCATCCATTTTGTTTTCTTAGGCAGAATCTAAGGCTGGTCTTAAACTTGTAGCAATTCTCCTGCCTCAGCCCATCCTGCTGCCAGGGTTAAAGGTGTGTGCAAGCACAATCCAGAGTTTAACTTCATTATATGTACGAGGTTGGCCTCAAACTCAGAGATCTGCCTACCTCTACCTCCTCTGAGTACTGGAATCTGATTTCTTCATATAAAGGAAACTAGTAATGAATTATCTTATTGAGACAGAAATTCTCTCCAATCACCTTGTGTTGGTAACTTATTTTTATAGATATATATACAGATATAGATCTCCACAATCAATAAAATAAGGCAAAATATTCCTATTACAAACATATACACACTTTACTAAATTACTTATCAAATTAGTATCTCCTACAACATCCAGCTATATGAAAAATGTCCTGAATTCACAAAAGGGAAAAAAGTATGTATAGAGCATTGTTAGTAAAACTCAAAACAGAAATCGTGTGTGTGTGTGTGTGTGCGCGTGTGTGTGCGTGTGTGTGCATGTGTGTGTGTGTGTGTGCGCGCGCGCACTTACACTTCACTATAGAAAGGGTGTCTTGGTGCCAGGACATTAAAATAAGGACTAAGAATTAACCACACAGTGAACCAATTCTAAAATGATCTCTTCATTTTTAATTTCTTGAAAGGCAAGTTCATAGCACACTCCAGGCAATGGTTTGAGAAAGATTATGTCAAGAAAGCAAACAAAGTTTTAAATGATTGTTCCAAATGAGTTTTCTGGAATTTCCGTCCAGCCAATACTCAGTCATCATTTAACTCTGTGTGGAGTGGCAAACATCGAGTAAGGGAGGAGTCACCTAAATTCCCACTCCTCTGGAATGCAATTGAAAGCAGTATAACAGAAACAAAGATAAATAGTCTAGAAAGAACATAGCTGGCCATTTAAATAATGTTAAAACCTTTCAAATATAAATTACATTTCCTCTTTATAACCGGACAGAAAGCCAGGTTTTAGTGGATCCACTGTGACCCCTGGAGCGGGGTAATGAGGTGAGAGCAGCCACTGGTCTTCAGAAGAAGGCTCCCTCCCCCTCTCAAGCTGAGTCCAGCCAGGGTGAAGACGGGCAAAGAGGCCAACAGCTGAGTTGCTGGTTAATTCATTACTTTGTCTTCCACTTATTTAGAGCTCTAGTTACTTTGTTCTATTTCTCTCCAAATGATTAGCAATCAATATGTGAACAATTTTAGGGAAATGTAAACTGAAATGTTTCATTGCCTTCTTAAACTGTATCAGATACAATTCTTACATTCTGCCCTTCCAGATACTTTATATTTCATTATAAATGTAGATGAATTACATCCCAACCATCTAACCTAAATGAAGAAAACCTGAAAGTTTTAAAATTTAGTTAAGAAATCCTTCTCTATTCATCTTTCAGAAACCCATGTCGTCTTTCCTGGGTGAGACAGAAATGTAGACTCCCACACATCCGAGGTCTACCACCAGGCACATTGCTTCTGTCTACTTCCGCCATCCACTCTGAAGCCAAATGCCCACTTCTAGACCCACTGGGGTCTCCAGGCTCACAGTCCAGCAGTTGAGAAGGCTGATTTAAAATGGTAGCGTTCACCCATAGCTGCCAGGGAAAGCAAGAGGCAAGTGGCGTGGAGCAGTGCAGCCATCGAGCCTCCCCTGCAAAAACCTCAGTCCCCACCTCCCACGTTTGGAAACACTGCCTATGTGAAAATCCTCATCGAGACATTTCAGATCATGAGTTGTGTAAAATCCAGACTCCTTTGGCTACACATCTGTAGGTGTTAAAGAATTCTATTATCCTTTTTGTAAGATGAGAGGTAGTGACATTTTATTCTTTCAATGCCGAGTTAAAAATTGCACACATCTGGCACGTGGGTCACGAGTGAGGAGCACAGAAGCAGCCCTGCCCACTCCTGCTTTGGTAGGTCAGGTCAGGTCACGCACTCGTTGGCTGTGGCAGCTGGCCATCTCTGCTGGACTACTCCGCATACAGCATGGGTGGGCTTCCTTCATCTTTCAGAAACGAGGCTGCTTTCCTTCCATTCTTCTGAACATGATCTTCGTTCATTTTCTCCAAAGCTTCTATCTACAGAACCAATCATGGAATCCACTTGTCAAGTTTTGACTTTTTATGATCATACCTGACCAAGGTGGCATTTTTCCTCTCTAACCCCTGGCCTTTAGTAATGATGCTGGCCTTGAATTAGAGTCAGTCTGTCTCTGTCTGTCTGTCTCTCACCTCCCTCTCCCCACCCCCTCTGTATGTGACACGTGTGTACATATAACTGTTTGCTTCTGACTCGATTATATTACCAAGGTCAGTACTGAGTATCTATATGAAGTCAGGAACTAGAATCTGATCAGTTTTGCGATGTTCTCCATACAGCTCCCACTCGACAGTGTTAACCCCATTTGACTGAGCTACGGCTCTCGGTACTTCCTGCCTGTTCTTAGGTTCCCCCAGAGCTTGGCCAAGCTCAAGTTTCACATGAGAATTTCAGAAATAGACTCTACTCTCTGCCTTGTGGGTAAAATGCTGGGGAAATGCATTTTTTAAAAGACATCCTTTCTCTATGTAGACTAGATAGCCTGCAACTCCCTGTGTACATCAGGGTGGCCTCGAGCTCACAAAGATCCACCAGCCTCTGGGATTAAAGGGTGTGACATTCACAGCTAGCTGTCACTTTTACATTTTAACTTTTGTCCAATCCTAAGGTATCAAGAGATCTCTGAAGGAATCTGGCTTTCTGCCTCTTTGTTCCCATAGCTCTGGCACTACAATGGAGGAATCTCTGTCTGTGGCTACCTTCTGCAAAGGGCAGGCGGGCTCCATGAGCTCCTGTTTTCATATCACCCAGAGCACTCCTAAGTCAGCATCCTCGTTCTTTAGACTGGAGAAAGAAAACTAAGCTGGGATGTGTCGTTACCCAGCCCTTCTTTTTAGACCCCTGCCACGGAACACACTCTGTAGACCAGGCTGCCCTAGAGCTCAGAGATCGTCCTGTCTCTGCCTCCTGAGTGCTGGGATTAAAGACAGGTGCCGTGTCCAGTAGTCTATTCCCCACTGTAAGCACACTGCCAACTCTGTAGAGGATGATGAGGAGACAGGTTTGGAGGGCGGTCAGGTGCAGTCTGAGCCCGGGACAGCTCCTCAGCAGCAGCAATACGAGGACAGAGAGCTACACCACTCACCTCAGCTAAGAAGTCAGCTTCATTGTCTGCTGAGATGCTCAGGCCAGAAACAGCATTGAACAGCTCCCGCTCGTTAAGGGCTTCCTTTACTCCTCCCTTCTGGAAGAACTAGCAATGGCATACAAACGGTCACCAGCAAAGTTCTCACAGACCAGCATAAACAAGGCACCAGTAAACGCCGTCACCATTTTGCAGGCATTAGGTTAAGAGGCCCAAGTTCTACTTGACGTCTGTCCATCTTTAGCACCTGCTCTGCTTGCTGATATCTCCTCTTCACTTATAAATGTGGTGCCCTGTGTACAATTACTTTGGCCTGGCGTCGTATAGACAGATGCTATATTCACTAAACCCCATGAGTTATAATTTTTAAGCAGCCCACAGGTTACCTCTAGTACAGTTATTCTCTCACTTGGTTCTCCTGCTAGCAAAATGCGAAGTGAGAGTGAGCAGGCACTGCTCCTCCTTGTCTATCACAGAGC
Organism: Rattus rattus; assembly: GCF_011064425.1. Lineage (NCBI taxonomy): Eukaryota > Metazoa > Chordata > Mammalia > Rodentia > Muridae > Rattus > Rattus rattus. Next base: position 31,501,600 of record NC_046168.1, read on the forward strand.
AACGTGGCAGGAAGCAGCAGGCTTACCACGTTCCACCGTTGGTTTATGCACTAAGACCTCAGAAGCAGGTTATGTGAGTCACAGGCTCAAGAGTCCACGAATGAATTCAGAAAATGTCTCCTTTATCTCCTTATCAGCAAGGGAGCTGGTATCCCTTCCTTAAATTTCTACAAACATGGTTCTCTTAGGAGTGAGAAAATATTTGAACCTGTTAGGTCCTTTGAAAGACACCGCTTTGCACGCCTACCTGTGAAACGTTCCTACAGTCACGGAATAAGAACTCCAGGCCATGAGGATGGGTCGGTTCTACCGACTGACTGACATCAATCAACCAGACCTAGTAAACACAGAGCACAGATCGATGTGTTTATACTCACTGACTCACATCAGGAAAGGTAACCTGGATATAAACTAACTGTGCCACTTACCTTCCCAGCGTGCCACAGCATGTTGTACTCGCTGAGGTCGGCGTGCACAAGGGTGCATTCCTTGTACAACTGCTGCATCAACTGTGAGAAAGGAAGGGATATTGAGGGAATGAAGGCACAGCTCTAATTGAGCTCTACTAAATAAATTAAGTTACTGATTAAAGTACACCTCAATCAATACTTCCCAGAAAAACAAGTTAAAAACTTATTTCCTTTCTTATTTGTCACAGTAATGAATTGGATCGACAACTGAGTCACAGCCTCACCAGAGCCCTCCTTCCTCCTGTTGCCTCAGTGCTGCTTAGGAGGATGAGGGGTAGCAGGGCACTGCCAGAGAACTAGGGTGCGACATTCTGCTTTCTTGCTGGGACAACAAAATCAGCCCATGGTCAGATTCCAAGTGGATCTGTTGCCTAAGCAGGGGGCCAAGGTAGGTCCCTTCCCTCTGTAAAGGCAAGTGTCTCACTGAGTCCTCTGTGGAGCACACACAATTCCACGTGAAAAGTATTTCTCACCAGGGTTGGTGGGGTAGAATAGAGATGCTCTTGTTTGTGAGCCAATGTCTTGGTATGTAGTGTGGGCTGGTCTTGAACTCAAACTTTCTGCCTTAGACTCCCAAGTGCTGGGATTCTCAGTGTGTGGCATGTGTGACTAACAGCCTTTTTAAATTAAGGAGCATCACACACTGAACACAGTGATAGCCCTAACCTTATAATTGAAACCATTGTTTGCCTCCCTAACAGAACCAAACAACAAAAGTCGACCACTTTGTCTCTTCCCAGTCACCCAGAAAAGGATTTCTTTTTTTCATGGCTCTTTTCTAGCAGTGGAAGGTGGTTTACCTGCCTGACTGTATCCTTTTTTGTATGTATGCATGTTCATGAATGTGTAAGTGTGCATGCATGTAGAAGCCAGAAGTCCATGTCTGGTGTCTTCCTCTATTGCTCTCCACCTTAGTTCTTGAGACAAGGTCTCTCTCTCCCTATAAACCTGGAGCTCACAGATTCAGCTAGAGTAGCCTGCCAGCAAGGCCTGGGATCCTCCTGTTTCCTCCCAGGGCTGGGAATGCAGACACACACCAGGCTTTTTAGAGGGATACTAGGAGTGCAAACTCAGCCCTAGGCTTGCACAGAAGTATACTGGCTTAAGTCCACTCCCTGCCCCCACATTTCCTGTTTGCATCAGAGCCCAGGAGCCCTGTGATGACCCCAAGGCTGAGGATATCTGCACCACTGAAGCCCAGGCCCCTCGATCATGACTTAGGCAATGACTTGGGCAGTGTTTTTATATTCCTGTCTGCTGCTGTATGACACAAAGGCTCCATGCACACTGTAAGTCTCTCCAGTGTTCACTGAGAACACTCCAGAGGAGCAATGACAGTACAAGGAACACCACCTTAAGCAGGAGGCCTCGAACCTAATTCAGCTATCACCCCAACACTCCTGACATAGGGTTTCCAGTCGGAGCATCTGACTCAGCAACTGTCACTCCAGTCTTCAGTTTTCATCGTCATCCTGCCGGAAGGATGCCATCTGCCTCCTCTGACTCCAGAGAGTGGCTATAGGCCCTTTCTTTACTGTTAAGGAACTTCTAAGGACTCAGACACACAGGATTCCATCTGCTAAACTTGACTGAAGTTCAGTGAAAAGTGGCTTAATATTTTAAGTTGGCAGTGCTAAGAGTGAAGCCCGCCCTTGCTCCATGAATGTCTTAAGTTACCTAACATTCAACATACAAAGCACAAAAGCAACTCTTTCTGTTGGATAGGGTGACACTAAGGAGTTCAAGCTGGCCCTGAACTTGAGGTCCTTCAGCTTTAGCTGCCCAGGGTGGAGGGTTACAGATAGGCAGCTGTAAAGTCGCCAGGGTGGCCGTGAAGAGCTGGGCTGAGTGTACCTGGGACTACAGCACACTATTCACAAGTCAGTGCACAGCTATAAAGGCACTTACGTGGAGAGTCTGGTGGTAGGCACTACTTACGTGGAGAGTCTGGTGGTAGGCATCTTTCATTTCTTCTTCACTAAGCTTTACTTCCTTTAATTTAGGGGCTGGAACTTGATCGTGGCCAATGAAAGACATAACTAAAATGTGCTTCTTAAGCAGTACAACTGTTGGACAAGGAATTCCAGCCTTCTGCATTCTATATAGAAAGAAATAATTAAGAATATAAAGATCAGGAGGCAACATGCATTAATTTAACAACGCCTAACTAGGACCTGCATTGAGCTGCTATTATGTTCTACACAGGAGATGTGGAAACAAAAACAAAGGTAAGACAGAGCCCCTGGTAGGGACACTCAACAGTGCGGTGGCATCATGGGAAGGTTGGCACAGGTGCAGTAGGCGCCCTGCATGCACTGTGATTCTCCGGAAAGAATATTCAACAGAGAACTTTCATACGTAGAATAGCATGTCTAGGCAGATAGTGCTTTAGTTTCTCTTAAAATATCAATAACACAGGAAAATGGCTTTTCATTTACAAAGTAGGAATTCTGGTTCAAAACATGGAAGTGTTTTCTGACAAAAAGTCTCATGAAGCACTAAAAAGCCAAAGCCGTTTGCTCTTCTGTAAATCAGCTTAAAAGACAGTATGGATCCTGGCCTGCTAGCAGTCTGGGTACACAGGGTAATTCCCAAGGTCGCCTGCGGCAAGACCGTTTTCTTTACCTTGTGAGATTGTGCATCTCCTTCTCTGCCCACATGCGGATGATCTTACGTGGATTTAGTTTACTGAAGCGATCTTTAAACCTGAAATCATCTTTAATGTATTTGTCACGATTCTTGAACTCATTAAGAGTTGTTTTAAATACCTTGATGGCACACTCTGTTGGTATAACTTTACCATCTTCCTTTTCATCCTCCAGGCTAAGGGGAAAGGGAAGAAGAAGAACTAAGTCAACATAGTTGCAATGCACGGAGAGACTATCCCGCCCAAGTACACAGACTTTGTTTCAAGGTGCCAGCAACTGTATTGTCTTTTCTATTTAATACCTTCAAGTATTGTATCTGAATAAAATGTTAGGTTCTGGGGGGTTCTGATATGTTTCCTAGAATGGCCTGGAATTCCTAGACCCAAAGGATTCTTCTGCCTCAGCTCCCCAAGATGTAGACCCATAGATATTCACTATTGGTCCTAGTTGGTTTTGTTTCTTTCAATATAAGTTTAGTTTCATGACTATAAACTCAAGCTTGACAAATAATGGGAAAACGTACTCCTTAAAACAAACCATTATGACCTTGGATGATTTGGGAGTAAAACTCAACAAAATCAATATAGAGAAAACCCTTTTAAAAAAATAATTCCTTTCTTGGCGGCTGTGTGAGGGTGACTAAAAGGTGTGAGTGCGCCCTGTGAGCACATGAAGAGGCAGGAGGAGGAAGGGAGCAGAAGCAGAGTATGAATGGACACTGGAAAGAGCCAACAGGATGCACAAGGTGACCAGCATTGGAGAGTGCCAGAGCCAGGCCAAAGCCAGGCCAAAGGGGAGGATTTGAACCATATTCACAAGAGACTTGGGCCCTTTCTGAGGAAACAGTACCGTAAAGTCCTGGCTAGAGAGAGGAAATCAAAGGTGGAGATGGGGGACAGGGTGGGGAGGAGACAGGTGACAAAGAGCTTGGGCATTTCTCCAGAGGGAGCAGCAATCATGAAGGCATGTCACATGATCAGCATGTTAGGGTAGGAAGAGCAAGGAAGGCAGAGGCAGGGCTGACTCAAGAGGTTTAAATCACAGCGATAACTAGGAAGAAAAGAAGGTGTGTGAACTATAGCAACACTTACTTCTAAATACCTGCAGGCAAGCTAAGCTGCAAGAGAAATGCTTCCAGAAGACAGAATCTGAACTAAGCCAGCAACCTTTGTGTATTACACTCTTCTGGCTACTTCTCCACTCAGCCCCTTTAGGAACCCCTTTCCTTATGCGAGATCTAAGGCCTTCATGTCCTCTACCTGTGGAGAGCACTTACCCTTCCGTACCTGTTCCGCATTTTCTCTACAGTGTCAGGCCCTTTATTCAACCCATACTCAGTTTCCCTGGATGTGTAGCAGGTGTCTTCAACTCTCCATGCCAAGAACAATGGTGGCTTCCTAGATCGACTTTCCCTTAGGCTCTCATCTCAGGAAATAACACCGACATTGGCTAGGCTGGCTAAGAGTAGCCCATGTCCAATCCAACAGCACAGACTGCTGATTATACTTTCTAACCACAGCTTCCTATTCTTCACTTCACTGCCAGGAAGGGTTTCCACTGTCATAGGGACTGAACCCAGGACTCTCCATGCTATTAAGTACTGAGTCACATCCAAAGCCGAGCCTTTTTCTTTTTTTATCGTCATCCATTTTCCTTCTAGCAGCTCACGTCATCTTTTGAAAATAAAAACCCCGTCTTTGGTTCCCACTGTGCTTAAATAGAAGACTCCCTCCAGATTCACACTCCTTCCTGCCACAGCTCCCCTGCTTCCTAGGCTGCTCTCTCTAGTCTGCAGTGCAGCGCAGTCTGATCTTCCACACCGGGCAGGTCCTGGTGTCACTTCCCCAGACTTCCCTGCTCTCTCGTCAAAGCCAGGACACTGCCCCAGTGAAACCTTGGAGAGCAGCACACATCTGTGCTGTCTACGTAGCGATAACCTTGAAGGCAGCGGTGCGGTGGTGGGGACACCCAGCAGATGGAAGGCACTCACACACTGGCAGGTGGATGAGAAGTTTTCAGGAAGAGATTACAAAGAAATGAACCCAATACCCTAAATAGGTTATAGACAGACTAGGCTACTTGAGGGGAGCTTCCTATCATTGGATCGTTTACCCACAGAGTAAACAAAACCTGACATTTAAAACAATCAGTGATAGAGTCCAAATTTAAATAATTCACCTCGGTATTCTCCTAGCAAAACACGTCCATGAACCTTATCTCACGCAAGTCACCTATCCCTCTGCTAATTTTCTGGCCTTTATTTTTTGAGACAGGGACTCAGATAGCCTAGGCTGAGTGCTGAGATTACGGGCACCACACCAGCTCCTTCTCTCCTTAGTACAGGGTCTTACTGTTGCTCAAGGAAACTCTTACCTCACAGGAAGCTACAACACCTGTGTGCATCCTTCTAACTTCCTGTGTCAACATAAGGCTCTTACCACATCCAGTGCGTTTGCATCGAGTTATTCCCTGTATCTCTAACATTTACTGTCAGGGAAAAGTGGAAATCTGCTGACTAGCACAGAATTGGAGCTGTGTAATAACATCATCGACAGAGCTGAAGCTTTGACTATAAGGCTGAGGAAGCCTCCCTCCCTCCCTCCCTCTCCCCGGGCAACTGCGGTCACAGGGCTACATTTCTAGAGTGGTGGCCTGTCTTGGGTGTTAATTCTGCTGTACTTGTAATCAACTGACACCAAGCATGCTATGAGGAGGAGTTCTCCTCCTCCTCTTGTTTTTTGGCTAGGACAGGGTCTCACAATGTAGCCCTGGCTCAAACTCAGAGATCGTCCTGCCTCTGCCTCCCAAGTGCTGTGATTAAAGGCATGTGCCACCACCACCTGGCTAGGGATTATTCTTGATCAGATCATCTTAGGTAGGAAGATCCACCCTAAATCTGGCCCAGACTTTCTGTAACAGCCCACATAAAAGGGAGAGGAAGGTCTAATTGCCCTCAGTCTTGCTGGCAAGATCTTCCCTGCTGCTAAGGTATCCATTCCTCACACTACTTCATGATTCCAGTGCAGACTGAGGACCAGCAGCTCCCTAGGAACTCCCAGACATGCAGTCTCCTGGACTCAATCTCCAATTCCTGGCCTTTCTATCAGGAGGCATCTACTGCTGAACTATCAGACTGCAGTTTGTGAGATACTCTAATCAATCATCCCCTTTAGAATATATACATATGTCTGTGATGTAATCCTATCATTTATGCTCTTTTAAAGACCTCGGACTAAGCCAAGGGTGATGCCGCATGCCTTTAATCCTGATACTCGGAGGCAGGCAGATCTCTGTGAGCTCGAGGCCAGCCTGGTCTACAAAGCAAGTCCGGGACAACCAAGGCTGGTTACACTCAGAAACCCTGTCTCGAAAACCAAAATTCAAGGATCTCCCTCCATGCTGCCATGTCATTTCAAGTAGCATGGTTGTGGATGGAGAGACGGCGCGGAGGATAAGAACACTTGCCGTGCTTCCCATTCCAAGGACTGGAATTTGGTTCCCAGCACCCACGCAGAACACTCACTAACACCTGTAACTCCAGTTCCAGGGCCAGTGCCATCTGGCCTCTTACTGTCACTGGCTGCACACACATTCAAAAGAAGGAATGACTCCGTCTAGAAAGGTCTACTGATACCTAAAGTCCTTAAGGTATGTCAACCTGGGAAAGATCACTGCATCAGATAAGTAATAAACATACACGAATTTCTGAAAGATTGGGCTCAAAATTGTTACTTATGGGAAAACCTTAAGTAAGTTCAGATGAAGACCACTTCTAACACTTCCTTGTAAAGTTTCAACACTTGCTTGTAAAGTTTTAGTCATGGGCAATCTTTTGCTTTACAATAATTAGCACATTAAGTCATATGTCTTATTTCAAGGAAGCCTGTGTTGAAATATTAAGAAATGTTTATTAAGATTAATAGCAGCAATTACAAAGTATGATCTCACTGTGCTCTACAAAATACCCATAGTGAGTATAGCCTGTTCCAGATCTGAGGTTGAAAGAGGCAAGCCCCTCCCACACACACCTCCTTCCTTTTTGGCTGGTTTGGTTTTGTGCTGGGATTGGACCCAGCGCCTTATGCGCACTAAGCTTGTGCTCTAACTCGGAGCCGCAGCCCCAGGCCCTGCGCTGCCTTCTCTCCTCTTCTCAGACCTTAACAATCCACTTCATTGTGATGTTTGTGCATTATGGATGTGTGTAAAGAGGAATAATTAAGAAAACCAAAGGCAAAGACTTGATTAATAGGAATTTGAATGCTTATAAGTTCAAATAAATAAAAAGTACTGCCTAACCTCTCCATAGTAATGATTTCTAAATGATTCTACTCGTTATGCAGCATTAAGTTTGATTATATGTAAGTCCATCAGTCCTGAGGGGAAAGGTGTTTTCACCACGGTGCTGGTTTTTTGTTTTTGTTTTTTTTTGTTGTTGTTGTTTTGTTTTTTCATTTACCTCCCTCCATATGCATGAAAGACAACAGATTCCTTTCCTGTACTAATACAGCCAGTGATTGTCTCCAACATTCCAGAGTTGACCATTTTATACATAAGTAAGCGTGTCTTAGGATCAACTGCTTTTTCCTGTAAGAGATAAAGTTCTATAAGTGAAAATGGTCAACATGAAAGACTCTCTTTAAGGCAAATGCAAAGTTGGCTCTTGTTAGAGCATGATCACAATGATACACTTTTCCTCGGGGGCCCCTGGATTTCTGCTCCAGTGTCATGAGGCTAAAGAGATGGGTTTGGTGACAGTCCCAAGTCTGGACCAGAGTCACTGTTTCTGTGGCAGAAAACTTTCAAGGTCAGAGTTTCTTGAGGAATAGCCCCAAAGGGACTTACGTGCTGACAGCAGAGCCACAGTAACCCATGTCCAAAGGTAAGCAGAGCCAATGAAGGACCATCCTAAGACGGTAGGGCACAGAATAGGTGAGATAGTGTCTGAGTGTGGAGACGGGCACAGATTGTGTGTAAGGGACTCAGGCCCAAGCTGATTCCTGGGTAGACCCACCCAAGGCCTGCTCTGGAAATGTCTGAAGATGACCACTCATCCTCTGTGCTTCCTCCACACTGACCTCAGGGAGAAACAGCCCATTCTCCTTCAGCTCACCATAAGCCCCGATATGCCTAGTGGGAGGCTCTGATGTATGGGGAAAACTAGCCTCCTGAAGAGTATGTGCTCTGACCAAGGCTTCCCCTTCATTCTCAACAGCACTGCTGACTTCCTAGTCCTGGCTCCCCACTTTGTGGAAGATGATGATGTGGTTGGAAAAGAATCTCTTCAAGGAAAGCAAAACCTTGAGTCCTGCACCCTACACTTTACTCATCCACTCTTCCCTGTCCTCCCAGGCGGGACACTAAAGTAGACAAGGTTCAGAGACAATGACGGCTCCTGGGTGGCACCATGCAGTCTTGGAGGCCACAGATACAGTGTTCAGGACTCCTGTCCATTGAAATATTCCCCTTGGCCTCCAGTAACCCCCAATTTTGTCCCAAGATAAACAAATAGGAGAAAACTGAATAGGAGCATCACCACAGCTCCCCTGCAGAGACAGAACTGGAGAAGGGACTAGAGGAGTAGGGTCACATTACCTGCTGTCTCCTTCTATAGCAGCAATGTGTTCCTCCCTAGCCCCCACACTATTGCCAGGACATAAGCCAAGATTAAATATAGCCAATAGGGACTGGGGCAGTGAATGCAGGTGGTTAAGTGGTACAAGTGGGATGCCCAGGCAGGATGGTAAATCTCTAGGTTCAATGTATACAAAGTCCCTCCCCTTCCCTAACCTCTGACTTTTCTTGATTGGCCTCAGCATCTTTTCTACCTAGCTAGCCACCCTCCACTGGGAACTCTTCTACCCTTTGAAGACAGAATTCATACACCAGGCTATAAGACAACAGCTTCTCCCTTCCTGTTCTGAGACAGTACCAACCTTGTGACATCTTTCCCTGTGTACCCAATGTGGGTCCCCTACTACTGAACCTTGAAATGAGGCTCTTTGACTATAGCTTCCACATTCTGTCCTTAAAGAAGAAACTGGAAATTAAAACAAATCAAAACCCAAATATTAACTTAATCAAAATCTTTTTTACCAACTTTAACCAAGTTTAAATAACTCTCTCGTAGTCTTATAGGGTTTTTAAATTCTTTTTATTTATGTGTACATGTGCATGTGCTAAGGCAGTTTTGAACGGCCTGATGTGGGTACTGGTAATGGAGCTCTAAGCCTCTGTAAGAACAACGCGTGTTCTTTACATTATACTGAACCACCTCTCTGGCCCCTTTTTTAAGTGTTCAGTAAGTACACTTACTGCCAGAATAGTACATATTATCTTCATTAATATAAAAAGATTAGTGTTCTAAAGAGTAGTAATTTTGTTATTTTCAAAATAGATATTATATTCATTAATGTAAAACACAAGACTATTAAATTACAAGTGTCAGTGTACTAGGCAAAAACATTTTTTTTTAATGTAGAACATCTGGGCTGGAGAAATGTGTGGGCCATTAAGAGCACTGGCTGCTCTTCCAATGGACCTGAGTTCAATTCCCAGCACCCACACATCAGTTCATAACTGTCTGTAACTCCAGTCCCAGGGAATGCAAGGTCCCCACATGGTACACGGACTGATGAAATGCCCATAAATATGTAATAAAATAGAACTTTAATCATCTGAAACACTCAACTAAATGCACAGTATATGCTCTAAATTACTGTCATTAAAAGAAAACTTTTTTGGGGGAAAAACCTTTATTCTAATTAAATCACAAATACTATCATTCAGATGGCTTAAGGAGGCCATATAACCACTCGCTCTGCTGCAAATCCTGTCATCTCAGTGAACTCTGTATGGACATAGCATTCTGAAGCAGTAAGATTATTACTAAATAAATCATGGGTGTAGTAACACATGGCATTAGTCCCAGCACTTGGGAGCTTAGAGGCATTTGTATTTCTGAGTTCAAGGCCAGCCTGGTCTACAAAGCAAGTTCCAATACAGCCAGGGTTTAATTCAGTTTACACATTGTACTTTTATGTCCAGTTTCCAAACATTTCTTCAACTCCATTAGCCCAGAGAGCGACTAATGTAACTTTTTTTTTCTTTTTTTTCTTTTTTTTTCTTTTTTTTGATATCACTAGTCCAGGCTGGCCCGGAAATCCCTGCGAAGCCCAGGCTACCCTGAAACTCATGGCAATACTGCTGTGTTAGCCTCAAACTCCAACGTGCTGGGATGATATGCATGAGCCACCTGAGCTCAATCTGAACTCCTTGACATGGCTAGTCTCTGTAGGCAGACTTCAACACTATCAGGAGTTAGCCTCATACAGGTTCTGAACACGTTAAAACTTGAAATCGAGGGTCACCAACTGTTTCTGCTAAGCCAGTTAGGTTCCTTGAAGGTCCTGGTAGGTGATGTCAGGGTTTGAAGGCTCAAAATTACTACCTCCACTAAAGCCTCTAATGACACCTGGCTTCGTATATTTACCAGCCACACCACCGACAACTGTGGTTGCCACCTAGGCCACTGCTCTGGCTCCTGGGGTGCAGCAGCAGATGAGCCCCAGCTGTAGATGCTGACCACTGCTGAAGGCTGTGCTGTCCTGGGGACCTGTGCTGTCCTGGGGACCATGTTCATGTGAGAAGCCACCCAGCCACACCAGATCCTGAGAGCCTCAAAGCACTGCTTCTAGAAATTGAAAACTCTGTAATATGTGTTTTAAATCACTGATTAAATAACTAGAAAATGCCACAAAGCGACATCACTTGAGTAGCATTGGTTTGGAAAGCCAGTTTCAGAAAAAGGGATGGGGGTAATGATGAAATTTTGTTTTGCTCTTTTTTCCCCTCAGACACTGTTTGTAATATGAATTTTTCAACCAAAATGGGGGAGGTGCTAAGAATGCTTACAGCGGTGGAATGTTCCTTCTTCTCATGGAGACGGGCACTTCGACGTTCTTCCGAGTAGGCATGTTGTTTTAAAGCATTAAAAACGTGGTTGGATAGTTTTAAATCCATTCCAATTCCATCTCCAACCTGAAAGCCAGGTGCAAACTGACAAAGAAAAGTCAGGAGTTAAATGTTTTCACATGGTGACAATGATGTTGGAAACAACGGTGACAAGTTAGCCTCGTAGTAGATTTCATACTCAACAGATGACCTCATGCAGAAACAACCCACAGGCCCGGGGCAGGGATCCCAGACACAGAAGAGCAATGACAAAGAAACTGCAGCCCAAAGGACAGCATACCCTGTGCAGAGAATCACTTCACCATTTCTGAGGTGAAGGCCTCTCAGCGTTTGCTCTGTACCTTACTTTTATGCCAGAGAAGACAATGTCAGAAAGCTAAACAAACTCTAAACCTTAACAAAAAAATCCAACTTCATAAATTACTTTTAAGTTGCTACAGTACAGTCACCTCCATGGCACAGTCTACTCAGGCAGCTGCCAGGCATCCTGTGGATATTTAAATTTGTGTTGATTACCATGTCACAAGTCCCCCTGTCACTAAGTTCTGCTGAACAGCACTGTTCCAGAGCTATTCCAGTCAGAGTATAAAACCACCACACTCAGTGACATATGTACTAGACAAGCCTTCGTGTGCTAAGGTCTGCATTCTTACTGATCACAATATTTATGAAAAAAAAACTTTAAAAGATGTATTTATTTGGGACTAGAGAAGTGGTTTCCCAGTTAGGAACGCTTGTTCTTCCAGAGACCCTGAGTCAGTTCACAATAACCTTTACTCAGTGCCAGGGGACCCAATACCTGTCTGTCTATGTCTCTCTCACACACACAGCTAAAATTCCTTTTTTAAATTTGTATGTCTGAGTGTTTTGCCTATATGAATTTACCATAGGCGTGCTTGTGCCCATGGAAACCAAGAGCATCCCATCCTTTGGAACTAGAGATAAGGATGGTTGCGAGCCACCGTGTGGGTGCTGGTAAACAAATCCAAGTCCTCTGCAGGAGCAGCAAGTACTATAACTGCTGAGCTATCTCTCCAGTACCCAAGAGCTTTTGGATTTAAGATTTACTATCAACTGTATGTGGGCGCACAAGCACATGCAATGTGAATGCCCATGGCGGCCAGACGCATCAAATCTCCTGGAGCTGGGGTATACTGATGGTTGTGAACCACCTGATGTGGGCGCTGGGCGTCAAACGCCGGTCCTCTGGAAGAGCAAGTGCAAGTATTTCTTCCTCTAGTTCTTTTCTTGTCCCCACTGCTGTATCCTATAAAAATGCTATTTCTCTGTGATTAAGGGCACTGGCTGCTCTTCCAGAGGTCCTGAGTTCAATTCCCAACAACTACATGGTGGCTCACAACCATCTGTAATGGGATCTGATGTCCCCTTCTGGTGTGTCTGAAGACAGCAGCAGTGTACTCAGATACATAGAATGAATAAATAAGTCTTTAAAAAAAAAAAATGTAGAACTAAGCACTCATTCATTCTTTTTAAAGACATAGTCTAATGTACCCAAGCTAGCCTTGAAATCACTATGAAGCCAAGGATGGTGATTAATTCCTGATCCTCCTTCCTCTCCCTGCCAAGCGCTGGATTCCATGCCTAGCTTTCTTAATTTTAGATCTTGTAAATCACCACCATCATGCGTTTTACTCCACAGCACTGAACTCTCTTTCGCAGACTGGGTTTGGGACTTGTGCTGTCATCTATATCATCTCTGCAGCCTGAGGTGGTGGCCACAGTACAGAGGAGGCACAAAAAAGGAGCATGAGTTTGAGGCCAGCCTCAAACTATGTGGTGTGAGGCCATATGAAATAAATAAAAGCAAATAAAGCTTTAGAAATGTACGGCGCTGTATCAGAATGCCGCTGGCTTCCTTCTGTGTCTTGTGTTTCTGTGTTCACTCGGTCTCCCAGGCTGGCCAGTACCTCACTATGTACACCACATGTCTCTGCCTCCTGGCACTGGGGTTAAAGGCATGGCACCATATCTGGACGGAATGCGGTTTTTAAAATGTATCTGAACTCTTGATGGAGAGATTATACTGTCTGTCACTTACGTTTTCCATTCTTGCTGTGTTCTTTCTTCCACATACTACTTCATCATGCTTAGTTGTGATGTCTTTTCCTTTTCCAATAAAACCCCTTTTGGGAGTAGGAACTGGCTTTGCTGAAAGCAATTAAGAAAAGCCAAGACTATAAGAACAGCAAGTAGTAAAGTCTCGCGTTCGGCAAGAGCACTTGAATCTAAGCGAGTGAATTATCAAAGGAGATCCCAAGACAAACACGGATCTAAACAAGTTCACTGGAGACATTGCTCTTCCGTACGCTACCCTTCCCAACTGTGCCCTGAAAACAAGCAGCACCTGGTCTGTAGGGATCGTCGCGAGTGTCCTGCCAGTCAACCTCGTCCTCAGAGCTGTCACTGTCTTCAAAGGGATGAACTTTCCGATAGTTTTCAAATGAAATGGAAACTTAAAGGTAAAAACGGGTGCTGTTTTATTCAGGAGTGTATACAGGCATTTCCTACCACCCAGTGGCAATGTCAGAGTGACAGAGGTCTGGTACCTTTGCTGTCACCGTTGAACTTCTTTTCTTCACGCCTAAGCTGTGCATCGTATTCTCTGTCAAATTCCATCTGCAGCATCTGAGCCAGCATCAGGTCGCTGGAGGTGTCCATGTTTTCTCCAGAAATAAACGGTCCTTCAGCAACGCTATTCAAAATAAGGCGACAGAAGCTCACCTGATGTGCTGGGCAAACGGCTGCTGCCTGTGAGAAAAAGCGTCTCTGCAGTACTAACATCCCACAGCGCTGCCGTCCTCTGTCCAGTCAGCTCCCACCCACCACCACCTCAGAGCCGTAGCTAGGACTGAGAGCCGGAGACAGCACTACAGGGTCTGTCAGGAGATCCACATGGACCCCAGAATGCTTGTTGTCTATAATCTGGCCAGAGTAGAAGGAAAACTAATGAAGAAACAGACAACGAACACTAGGAAACAATACCCTAATGGTTCAACTGTTGCAGTAACAGGAACAAAACCCAGAGGAACAGTGGTTTGCCTAAGATAATACAAACTCAGAATGTCTTCTCTGAATTGCTTGGGACTAAAAGTATTTATGATTTTGAAGTTTTCAGACCCAAAGCCTGAAATGACAAATGTCTAATTATTCTTGATCTGAAAAATTATGATCTGAAATACTCTAAAATCTGAACATTTCTGAGTGCTTTTCTGAGGGTTCTAAATTTTAGGGGGTATTTGCTCTGTACTGACAATCAGGATGAACTCGGTACAGTGCAATTGCTTTTGCATTCCTGAGTGTGCACTCTTGCTCATATGTAACGACAGTCCCCAGTCAGACTCTAAAGCTGTGCTACGGCAAGTGCTGTGTGCGTCACATACACAGCTTCAGGGAAAGCAGCTGCTTCTTCTTCCAACTGCAGCTCTTTGGCCAATTCTTCACTCATCACCTCCGCCAGTGAACAGGATACTGTGTTTTGAGGGGTAGCCCATGGGCACTGTTCAAACAAAAGAGAAGAACTTTATAATAGTAGCTAAATAGTTGAAAACAAGGTTATCTTTTTCAGAATTAAACTAGTTAAAACCATCAAAATGGGTGATTCGCTATTTACAAAATTGACTTTAAAAGAAAGCATCTATTTTGTTAATTTCATTTTAACTTGCTTACTCAGTGTGCAAGCACCACAAGGCAAAAGTTAGGTCAAAGGACACCTGGCGGGAGGCGAGTCCCAGGGATTGGGCTAAAGTCAGACTACCAGGCCTGGCAGCAGGTCTTTACCCACTGAGCCACGTGACCACTCCCAATGCCAATCTTACTGAGGGTGAGCGTGAACTGAAACCTGCTCCTTGCCTTCTGGTAAGTGTGTTCTCAAGGCTGAAAAAGGACCAGGCTATTACACAGGAGGCAAGAGGCTCAAGCACAACCAACTCCCTCCTTCCTTCCACTTCTCATCAAACCTTTCTGCTTATGACCGAGCTTCCCTAGCAGATTTCTCGTGGGAATAGTCTGTGCGACCATCCAGATGATGCACTCCTGTAATTCCAGTGTTCTAGAGGCTGAAGGAAGAGGTTGCTGTGGCTTTGAGGCCAGTCTGCCCTATAAAACAAGGATGTCTCAAAGGAAAAAAAAAATTAACCTTACCAACTATTACAATTCTAGTCCTACTCAAGAGCTTGCCTAATTCCAATCTAAGCGTAAGGTCATGGCTCATTATAAACGTGTCAGTCCTCCTTAAGATGTCTGAGTACATGCTACAATAGAACCAAGAAGAAGCCTCAAAATATGTATTGCCCACCTCCAGAGTCTGTGAATCAGACTTGACAAATTATGATTACAAAAGAGTAATAATGTCCCTGAGATTCTTCTTCAGCACTGGCCTCCCTTAGTGACGTCACTGTCTCAGCTTTCCTGAAACACAGATTCTAGATTATTTCACACTTTCCTAAAACATCCAATTCATCATTTACTCCTTGTCTTAATTCCATTTCCACAGTACAGAGCTTTTACCAAAATGTAGATTTTACTAGTAACATTCCCTTAGTTAAACTTTGTGTTACTCTCACTGTCTGAGCTCACTCCTTAATGAGTGTCTACTACAGAATTAGCCACAAAACTATTTAACCAAGGAGAGACAGCAGAGGTACAGGAGACTCGGAGACAAGTGGATAGGAAAACCACCCACGCTCAGGTTCCACAGCACTGTGGAGAGGGTCAGAACGGACTTGGATGCGCTGCCTGGATGGAACCTGAGGGTAATCAACAATGACTTCCTGCCTAAGGGAACCAGAGGAGTTTTGTCTGAACTCAGCCTAAGGCAGAGAGGCGCACATGGCCCCTTGCACACACCTACAATAGCCACTGTAGAGCTGGTCCATCCTCATAGAAGGCACCCCCTAGAGAGGACAGAGACTTCTTGGAAGTTGACTGAAGCTCTCTGTAATGAGCAGAACATGGCTTTCTTTGGCCTTCTGCTCTTTAACCTAGAAATGATTGGTCTGGGGGTTTAGAGAGATGGCCCAACAGTTAAGAGTAACTGGATGTTCTTCCAGAGGACCCAGGTTCAACTCCCATTCACATGGGAGATCAGAGTTGTCTGTAATTCCATTTCTAGGGGATTCAATACCCTCATATAAACAAACACGCATGTCAAGTAAAAATAATTAAAAGAAGTTCTTGATCTGATCAGCCCAAACACAAAGCTCTAAAAGCAGATGACTGTATTCTCACCACAAATATCAATAAGGGAAGTAGCAGCCCCCCATCCATGCCCCCCGACCCCCCACCCCTTTTTGCAGCGGTAGAGACTGTACCCAAGGTCCACTCCACTCTAGGTAACTGCCATTCCGGGCAATAGCATGAGCTATACTCCCAGCTCTGCAGACAACATTTCAACATTTCCTATATTTAAGTCCCATTTATTTAAATCATGGCACAACTAAGTAGCTACATTATTTCTTTATTGGTTGGTTGGTCTTGCCAGATCTCAAAGAAACCCAGGTAAGTCTCAGTACCTGTGCCTCCTCCTCCCGGCACTGCCCAGCACGGCCCCCTGTCTTACCTCTTCAGCCCACTGGCTGGGCTTCCCTTCTCCCAGTGTAGGACGCCTGTATACCTAGCCATTCTAGCAGTGCACGTTCCACAGTCTCTGTCTGTGGCTCTTCCCCGGGCCTGCTTGCCTCTCCCTTCTCTTGCTTCTCTCTCTTCTTCCTCACTCATGGACAAATCCAGTGTGAACCCTTCCAGAGCATCTTTCCCTCAGATCTGTAATAAAACCCTTCTCTTGGATCCTCATTTGAATTGGGTCTCTGTTTTGTAGTTCTGGTTGTCCTGAAACTTTGTAGACCAGGCTCTGCCTCTCTCCTGCTGGGATTAAGCCACTGCATCTGGCCATAGCATCTACATTTTAAAGGCTTAGAGACTGAGACAAAGGAAAGCTCCATTAGTGCAGAATCAACACTAAAATTTCAACAGCTAGCACAGCATGTGCACTCTCTTCCTTAGGATTCAGCTTAGAGCTTAAGCATAGAAACAGTCAAGTAATTGTCGCGTGATACACGCCAAAGGAAACAATGCAAAGATAACCAAAAGTAGTCTGACGCTGCAGGGGTCTGGTGCCTTTGAGCATCTCAAACTGCTCAGGGCCCTTCCTTCCTCCACCCTGCCTATTTTTGAGGCTCAGGGTCTACTGTCATCACCCGATTCTAAACACATTAACTATAAACTATTAGACGCACTCCTCAGAAGAGTTAACAATGTCAGGCAGGAATTTTGTTATTTTGAAGTAGTGGTTTCTCTATTCCCCAAAGATTAAGTCCAAAACACAGACCATAGATATAAACAGCACCCAGAATTGCCCACTCACGGTGATCACGTCCTATGGAACCTCACACTCACAGCTGTGCTTCCCCTATCTCTGCCAAGCAGCTCAACTGGAACACCTCCCACTGAGGCAACTTCCTTCAGTTAAGTAAGTCACAATTTCAGACTTCCACAGTTTAAAATCAAATTGAAACATTTAAAAGTATCTAGTAAAAGCCTCCCACAAAATTCTCCTGGGCTCTGTGAGGATAGCTTTGGGAAAGGGAACACTCCACAAATGGCTAGTCCTGCTGAGAGGGGCTTGGAAATTTTACTGGAGGCTTTTCCTATGAACTAGCACTAGGGATATGTAGTGGAGAGTCTGCTGTCCACCTCTTGAGACTTTTTACTGAGTACTTAAGAGGCAGTGGGCCGGTGGGATGGCTCAGCTGAGAGAAACCTGTGGAGAAAGCACGACAGCCCAAGTCCAACTCCCAGTTCTGTTCATCAATATATTCATGCACAACATTAAGCTCATCTGAGAAGCAGCACCCAATCCTTTCAGAGTGCACCTGAGGTCAACAGTGGCTGTCAATATAATCAGACTTGAATCACTCTTCTGGGCGTGCCTGTGAGGGTTTTCCAGAGACAACTAGACCGTAAGGGTTCTGGTCTGTTTCCTTCCAGATCCTCAGCTCTGACTTCCATGACATGCTATCTCACTACAGGCCCAAAAACACAGCCAAGTGACCATGATCTGAAAGCTCTGAAACCATGAACCAAAGACTTTCACTTTTTAAATGGTTCTCTCAAGTATTCTGGGTCCAAGTACATAAACCTAATAGTGTATGTGGCAGACCCATAGCCAGCTTCCTAAATCCTTAACCCTGAGATGGTCCCATCATCTAATCTGGGGAAGTTCCACCACTGAACTCTGCTCCTCAAGGTTCTTGACCATGGCCACATTCATCAGTCTCTGGCTAGTGCAGATTGAAGGGGAATCAGCCTTCTTTCCTTTGGTTCCAAATGATGTGTTTGTTCCTAGCTGCTCATCTCAATTATAGAAAGGTTTTTACTGAAGATATCTGAGGACTGACTCAAGTAAAATGAAAAATGACAGACACAAAAGAGACACACAGTAACAAAAGCTCAGTCTTCTACTTAAAGCAAGTCTAAGAAGATCACAACTCACAGGAAGACCTTTTTCTAACCAAATAATCAGGACACATTGTCAACAAGCCAATGAGTCAAACGTTTCTGGAAAAAACCATCTGGTTTTTCCCTAATGGTCAACATCATGTACTAGAATTGTACATTCATCATAATTGATATAACCTTTCTTGGAGACAGAGTATAGAGCCAACAGTGGCCATGAAACTTCACCTCCCACCTTCAGTCCTCCTATCTCCTACCTGGGATTACAGCTATGCACATTACATACTGACAGTTTTTGAGACATGGCCCTCACTAGGTAGCCCAGGCTGGCTTTGATCTCCTGACTTTGCATTTAGCCTTGGAACTACAGGCACACACTACCATGCCTGGCAATATGTTAAAACTACAGTCCATACTTTATTAATATTTCCTTAGCTTTCCCCTAATGCCTTTTTCTGATATAGAACTACATCCAGGACACCACATTAGATTTGTCATGTCTCCTTAAGCTCCTCTTGGTTTTGAGTTTCTCAGACTCTTTGGTGTCTGTAGCAGTTCCATGGATTCATTTCTACAACTCCCTGTTGGAGCTAGACACTTCCTAACTTCTGCCTCTGGTTGGCAGTCCCCCCTTGTCTGTAATAGCAGTGTGGCATTCTGTCACTTGTACCCTGGGACAGGTCACTGGGACCCTATCAGAACTGTGAGGTCAAAGGTTTTACTAAGTCATGCTTTGTCTTTGTAACTTTTATTCTCTCAAGTATAATAGAGTTTTCCAGAGTTTACATCAGATCTGATGACATCATCATCCTGTGGGCTGACTGAATGTGTAATTGCACACTCATGCTAACTGTTGAATTTCTCTTGACTGTGCCCATCTTCAATTATATTTGATATATATCTAAATCTA
Source organism: Rattus rattus (assembly GCF_011064425.1). Classification (NCBI taxonomy): domain Eukaryota; kingdom Metazoa; phylum Chordata; class Mammalia; order Rodentia; family Muridae; genus Rattus; species Rattus rattus. The sequence goes on from NC_046168.1 coordinate 31,521,072, forward strand.
TATCAAATGATATAATATATCTCATGATGGATTTTCCTAATATACTTCAATCAAAAAAATACAACAAATAAATGAAGTGTAAGCTCTCTCCTATTAAACTATGCATTAGTGATTCTTTAAAGTGTTAAACAGTGCATTCTCAGGGCCTCTGCGTCTCCTCCCTGGGCACTCACTGGCTTTCCATGCTTAGAGAGGAAAATGGTTATGCGAAGCTGGTTTTGGTAGTCTGTCTACCAAAAACCTCCAGGAACACACATTTTGTTAAGTGATGAGGATGGATTTTACAGTTGTGATGATATACACTTACAGGAGAGGGTGATGGGCAGTTAATCTGGTATTATTTATTTAGGAAGTGAAACATGTTCTCAGAATACCTGTTTTCACTGAGAATTTCCCCCACCTTCTGTGGGTGTCTAGCTGGAGAAACTCAAAGAACCTGGCTTACCTTTCTTTGTCCTTTTATGTATAGTCACCTTTACCTCACCAACAAAGTCAGAACCTCACAAACAAATGGATAAAATGACATGAAGGTGTAACTATATTTACAGCACAACCTCTGACTCTTCCTACAGGGTTATAAACTTATAAAACCAGCTTTTAGAAAACTGAGCAGTTGAGCCTGGCAGTGGTGGTGCACGTCTTTAGTCCCAGAAGCAGGTGGATCTCTGAGGTAGAGGACAGATTCATGGACAGAGCAAGTTCCAGGGCTACACAAAGAAACCCTGCCTCAAAACACCGACCCTTCCACACCAACACCCCAAATCCAACTCAACAGCAATTATCTCTTTTTCTGGATTAAAAAAAATGGTCCATTAAGATTAATAATTGATTAAAAATATTAATGAGTAAGTGTGCATTTTGTGGATTTAAAGTATAAAAGACTCATTGATTTTTATGGTAAAGTTAGATTTGTGATTCTTTTAAGATTTTATAAGAGCACTTTTTAAGATAAATAGTAATATGATTGATCATTTCTTTGTAACCACAAATTGTAGCCTGTTAGTAAGAGAACTGGCTGAGAAAAATATTTTGCTTCATTATACTATGTTAATCTTTTAGATTATGAATGTATGTGGGTTCTTGGAAATATTTTTTTTCACATGCACTATGGAAAACATTCATTCATGTATGAATATTGGGAAACTCATTGTAATCAATCACTTGACGCAAAAAGGGAATGTAACCACATTTTAATTTTTATCTTGCTTGAAAAAATTTGATGGGATATATTGTGGTGGGAGAAGTAAAATTATCCCTTAAAAATAAAAAAATTAAAAAAGATTAATAACTGAATTCTGTGGTAGCATGCAAGAAACTATCACGAAGTTTTAGAAGGCTGGATTCCCTTCACAACCTTAAACCTGGGGAATACAAACCCCAAAGGAAGCACTATTGCTCTCAGCAAGTGTTACCGGTCTTTTCATCCTAACCAGTTTAACACGAAAAGGAGGAGGCTCAAAATCAGACGTGAACAGAAAAGAATCGTAGTCTGCCATTCGAGAAGTACGGAGAAACCAAGCCTACGGCGGAACATGAAAATCCATAACCATTTTACAGTATTACTGCCCCTGGAAAGGGGAAGGCACAGCTAGATTTTTATCTTTTAACATATTGAAAACAAGACATTACGGAACTGGGATACCCGCACCAGTCTGAAAGCGACAGTTTCCTAAAGCAATTTTCTGTCTAAGCTTTCTCAGGGTTGGGCTGACCCACTTGGCTAGTGAAAAACAAGAGCCAGCTGTTTTCCCTCAAACCTCGGCGTCCGTGTGGGGCTTTCCGCTCCTGTCCAGGAACAAATGGAGAAGACAAGACCCAGATCCAGTCGGACCCCGACTACCCGGGACGGCCTGAGCGAAGCCGCCAGGGTCCTGCCCCAAGGTTCGCCCGACTCACGTCTCCTGACTTCGGAGACAAGCATTTGGCGTGAGCTGGCTCACTTGCCGTGGCCACTGCTTACCTTACTGGGTCCCCAAGCTGCTGCGGGCCCGGGTTCAGGTGAAGACACTCCGACCAGATCCATTCCGGGAAGAAGGCAGAGACAACGACGGAGCCGAGAGGTGACAGGAGGGGGGCGGGCTCCGACGAAGACACGGGCGGGACACGGACAACCGGCTGCCGGTGCCGGAGATGAGGTGACAGATGGCGGCCGCGGCGGCCGCGTCCGGAACTGGGCCGCTTCTCTTCCGCCCTATATGCTAGTGTTCTCACTTGTGATTGGCTGCTCGTAACCCGGGAGGGCTGTACTTCCGGTCTCTGCCCCTCCGGCTCAAAGTACATCTGGCTGGGGTTGGTGTTGACCCACTCCTGGCACGGCAGGCGTGGGTTTGACTTCCTCTCAGCTGGTACTCCCTGTGCGGCCACCGCCTTCCGGTTCCTTCCTCCCAGTCACCGAATCTCATGAACCCAACCAGTGTGGCCTCCGAATGCTCGAGCCAGGCTGACTCTGATCATTATTTCCCGGGGTAATTCGAAACTGGACCGAATTCGAGGAGAAGGGGGGCGGAACCGGCAGGTTCACAGAGGGGAAAGTGATACGGATTGCGGTGGTTACTCGTGTCATTTGAGGGAAAGTGTGGAATGAGAAAGACTACTGAATGTGTGGCATAATGCTGAGCAAAAAATAAGACGGCACAATAAAATTTGTGATTCTCTGTTTTGTTGAGAAATTCACAAAGTGACTGGAAAACCAAAAGCATTATACATCACTATATCCAAGCACTAGTCAGGGTTTTAATCTCAAAAATGATGTTGAGAAGATTCTATCCGTACCTGAAAATGAAACAGGCACATAGAATAAAGTAACTCAATTTGGAAATTAAATGACTCCTCAAGCTGGTCGCCTAGCATTTTAACACATGAGCTTTGCTGGGAGTTGTTGAGATTCAAATCACAAGAGCTAAGATTAAAAAGACCTTGAAGCTGGTTGTTTTGACAAGAAAGAAATAGCAAGATCCGCGGCGCCGTTTCTGACAGCGGTTTCTGTCTGATGGGTGATCGCAGTGGGTAAGGCTAACCTGACAGTCGGATAGGGAGGGTTGCAGAGACTTGCCTTGACACAGCTTTTGAAGGTGCTGTCATTCATTTGCCGAATTTCACGTCTCGGGTACTTTCACACGATTCTGTCAGGTGACTGCATATTCCAACTCTGATCTTTCTCTTATTTCCAAGATTTTAGTTTTGGGTTGGGGGTTCAGGTTTGGTAGTGTATTGCTTACGAGTTTTAGAGCTAAGCAAATGCAGTATATTCTTGAGTAAAAGGGAACCACAGTGAGGTGGAAGTAAGGTTGATGAGGCTGGGATGCTTACAAGACCAGGACAAAGGGGACATCAGGCATTGAAAAAGGATCCAGGCGGATCCTGAAATCACTCAGCACAATGGTAGTACTTGGAGTACAGTGGGAAAATGTGCAGTCACCAGCTGCCACAGTCTTCAGAAAACATTTGGGTTGTCTCCTTGAGGCTGTGGGTGGTAATCTCACGGAGCCTGAGATCTCAGTGACATGGTCAGGGACTGACATTAAGGATGGCTTGAGAGCTATGCTGAAGAGGGTGAAGAACACCTCCATTCTCTGCTGCAGATGTTAGTGGCATGTGAATCATCTCACAGAACACTCAGAACTACTTGAACCTGGAAATAGAGAGGGAGAGTTGATTCACCACAGATGGAGTTCCCATTTAGCACAGTTTTGTGGCTAACTGAATGCCTCTGTATCAGCAGTTAAGGCATTTGCCTGATGTTGCCCACTACATAATCCTAAAATGTCAGGCAGACACCTAAAATATGGACAACCTTTGGCCAAATGAGCTGCCGCACACCTTTGGTCCCAGCACTCCAGAGGCAGAGGCAGATGAATCTCTGAGTTGGAGGCCAGCCCGGTCTACATATCAAGTTTCAGGCCAGTGAAGGCTACAGTGAGCTGTCTTAAATAAATAACCACATGTTTTCAAATCTGAATAGAGTGGGGGTGTGTTACTGACTGCGCCAGTCCATCTTGAAAACTTGACTGGTGCCCAGGGAATAAGGAAAGGACAGACATGCAGACACAATGTCCAGAAAAACTGGCTTCAAGTAGGTTGTACCAGCTCTGATGGAGCGTATCTACTATGCAGTAGCTCAAAATCTCAGCGTATCGATTGTGCACAGCAGTCTACGTAGGAGGCCTTTGTACTAGAGTTGTCTTCAGTCATCTGGAAGGAAGAAGCTTCCATTGCTGGGTTTTGCATGTACTTATGGTTTGTTTGAAAACACTTACTTGGACCCCAGGAAGGGTTTACCATTTACCAGTTCCAAGCCTGACCCATACAGGGAAGGCCCTGCGGTTCCCATGGGTTCTAGGCCTTCAGTCCTTGATGTAGATGTGCCCAGGTCAACCATACACATTCACTTAGAACTTCATTCATTCTTTTTTTTTTTTTTTTTTTTTGGTTTTTTTTTTTCGGAGCTGGGGACCGAACCCAGGGCCTTGCGCTTCCCTAGGCAAGCGCTCTACCACTGAGCTAAATCCCCAACCCCACTTCATTCATTCTTTATACATTCATTCAATGTTTCCTCTGTTCCCCACAGGGATGGTGTAGCAGTGGGAGCATTTAGACTTGTAAGATTTAACAGGGCGTCTTTGAATGGGGCCATGCCTGTTTGACTGTGGAGCAAAGGCCATTTAAGGGCTTTACTGTAGCTTTTGCCTCCTCTGCTGAAGAGCCCAAGAGCGCTCAACTGAGACAAGACACTTGACAGATCTGCAGTGTCAGAACTTGGGGACAGCACATTCCTTGGTCTCCAAAGAAAGCTTAAATAAGGCTCCTTGGTTTTTAATGCTGAAATAAATTTAAACCTGTTTTGCAAATAGCTTTTGGAAGACAGTTGCTGCTAGGTACCTTTACAATGGATGATGTATAGGTGTATAAATACATGAATGGATGCTCGATCCTGTAACTTTTTAAGTTGTGCTGCTCAGAGCTTGTAATCTCCTGCAAGGTTCAAAAATTAGGTAAAGTTTGACATTTTTAGTAGTGTTTAAAAACTAGCAAACAGGGGTTGGGGATTTAGCTCAGTGGTAGAGCGCTTGCCTAGGAAGCGCAAGGCCCTGGGTTCGGTCCCCAGCTCCAAAAAAAGAACAAAAAAAAAAAAAAAAAAAAACTAGCAAACATATCCGGCTGGTTTACTTATTTCTCTCATCTTACAGACTTTTTTTTTTTTTTTTGCAAATGAAGTTATGAGGTGGTTTTGTGAGGTACCTGAGTGAGAGAGATTCAAGGAGAATACTGCCCTAAGCAAGCCTAGCTCACTTGCTGTGTTTAACATCATTTTTGGGAAAGCACAGTTATCTCTGGGGCTTTTGAGGCCTTGTCAGTTGTATTGAAGTTTCCTTTACTCCAGGGGGTCCTTTGTCTCTTACCTTCCACAGCTGGAATTTTATACATTTATTTGTTTGTTTGTTTACTGTGGTGGGGAACTCACTTGTGCCGAGATATTCATGCAAATGTAGGCCAGGCTTGGTGGCCTTTACCTGCTGTGCTATCTCAAAGGACCCTTGATTGTTTACTCAAGTGCGTGCGTGCGTGCATGTATCCCTTTCACTTAGACTCAAAATTACACACAAGTCCTTTTAAAATTGCAAACAATACTAAAAGTGGGGAAAGTGTGTATAATGACAATTTTGGAATTCTGGTTTCTTCAAACAACACAGAAATATTATAAGAGTATGTTTTTGTTTTAATCCCAGGTGTGGGATATTGGGCTGCTTCAGATTGTCCACAGCAGCTCACTATGATTTACCTCGTGCTGTACCTGGAGCGGGATTTCCCCAGCAGCAGATAGTTTCTGGGATTGTGTGGAGTTTGGAATTCTGTGGCCTTTTCGGAGGGTACATAAATGTTATGGCCCCAGCAGAGATGGGTTAGTGGTTGGTTGCCATTGCTCATGGCTTGTTAAGTAGTCATGGGCAAAGAAGAAACAACAGAAGGAATTAGATATGCTGATTGTGAAGCACAAACTTGCCCAAGTGTTGAGAGCGATGCCCTTGAAGCCCTCCATTGTTGATGTTGTTATTATGGTTAGAATTAAGTATGACTGGGTTCTTGAAAAATCCCCAGCCAGCTGCAGAAGACTAATACAAATCTGGTGGTCAGGATGAATAATGATATGATAACATCTGACACGTTAAGATACCTAATGTGATGACCTGTAACCTTCCTGAAAAACCAACATCCTGCTGACTAATAGATATGACAAACCTGTGACCTTCCTGACAACCTGTCAACATCAGCCTACTCCCTGACTACACGGATATCGTGTCCTTGGCCTGCATAAATGTTTCTTACTTCCCCCCTCCCTCTGTTACCCATGTTATAGGTATAAATTCAGCCTTGGAGAAAAATAAAATTGTGGAACTGTTTGTTTTGTTTGTCAAAGAGTTTTACTTGGTCCTCTTGGTGCTTAACTTAGAAATAATTTGCTTGAGAGAAATCGTTTCCTGCCAAGGAGTTTTGTCTTTCTCTCTTGAGCCTCCTCCCCCAAGGAGAGATGCCCCTCCCTTTGTTCCCTTTGTCCAGTTAACAGTTTATCACACATGTGTATGAAGGACTCCAGGTTAGCGAGTGATCATGTCTGAAGTAGCCATAAACAAGAACCTGAAAGCTTTGCTTTGGATCCTGAAGGAAGGATCTCCCTGTTGCTTAGACATTCACAGTTTCTAAGGAAGGGACAGCATAGAGTGAGGAAGTGTGTGGGGCTAAGGGTGCCAGGTGAGCAGGCCTGCTAACAAGCAAGCTGCAGGCTGTCTGCAGCAAAACAGCTCAGGCCAAATCGGCGACGTAAGAGGAGTTTCAAGGTGATGAGGCCGGCCAGGGCTGATGCTTTGACAACAAAAAGATAGTGGAGAGTTAGTGAAAATTCCAGTTGTTGCCTTCAGTGGCCAGACTTTCAACACTTGCTCACAGAAGGAGAGCGTTCATTAAGAGAAGTTCTTTGAGGGAGTCTGCCTTATCTGCTGGCCCTATTCCAAGAGAGGAGTCAGTCTCCAACATTAAGTCACCTTCCCCATTAGTCATCATTGACATAGAGAGTGCCTCTGATCCTATCCCTGCAGCAGTCAGTTCCTGCCCCTGTGGTCAAATGCCCCAGGTTAGGGGACAGGGAAGCCCCTAAAGTAGTTTCAGAAAGAGTCTGCAGCAGACTTCAAGGAACTTTGTTTTGCCAGACAGAAACTGGAATAGGCTTTACTCTAGGATGACAAGAGGAGAAAGTCTTGGCACTGGCTCTTCAGCTTACTCCAACTGGAGGCTGTGGCCAAGGTCAGGATCAATGTTTTCTTTTCCATGGGCCCTTAACCCAGTGAGACAGGTTGGTGAAAGACTGCTACTGCAGTCCTGGGAGGGCTGTAGTTCTATTAAAGGTCAGTACTCCAGGGGTTGGGGACTTGGCTCAGTGGTAGAGCGCTTGCCTAGCAAGCGCAAGGCCCTGGGTTTGGCCCCCAGCTCCGAAAAAAAGAAAAAAAAAAAAAAGTCAGTACTCCAGTGTTAGCAAACTCTTCATTGGATATGAGAGGCAGGAAGCCCCGCTCAACTGTCACTCCTGCCTCAGGAATGGCGGCAGAAAGAGTCCTTATGACCAGTTATCTCTAACTATAGCTTACTCTCTGATATCCGAGGCTTCAACCGGATAACACCCCCCTGGGCAAGCCCCACTTCGATACTCAGATGCTATTTTCTCCTGGTCTTTTGGCTCAAGGTCGCCAGGCATGTCTGACAGCCTGGAAGAAACTTGCCCCCAAAAGCAGACAGTCATACAATTCTTTTATCAACCACTTGGCACCTAGTACCCAGGTCCTAACCATCTCTCCATCCTTTTGTTATTAGTTCTTACAATGGCCTTTTCATCCCAAGAAAGCTTCCTCGTTTAGCTGTGTGACTGAATGCTATTTGTCACCTGATCTGGCTGTTCCAACAGCTCTCACCAGGCCACCCCCTAGCTTTCTTGCCTGGCCCCTTTCCCCTGTTCTTAAGAATTCTATCACCTAATACACTGTGTTGTGTGACTTATAATACCTCCCGTTCTACTAATATACATGTCCCAGATCCCCGTTGTGAAGGTTCTAATTCTAAAACAAGGGGATGGTGCATCCCCGTAAATATTAAATTTACCTCTGTGGGTCGAAACCAGGATTGGACACATGGATATACTTGGGGTCTTAGAATGTTACAATCAGGTGCTGATAAAGGGGTTATATTTACCATAAAATTGTTAAAAGAGCCTGTACATTCCTACTCCCTGGCTTCTGGGCACTCATCCCAAGAAGGAGCCCGTGGAGGCACTGAACACGGCGCAGGGCACATGCGACTTCATCTACAGCCTGCCCTCCACCGAGAGGAGCTGCTTGCTCAAAGAGCTGCAATGCTTCGAGATCATTGCCATAGCACAAGAGAAATTGGAAGCTTTACTACCCACTCCAGGACAGCTGAGATATGTATTCTTCCACACTGCGATACCTTTTGTAGGATTTGGCTTTTTGGATAATGCAATTATGATTGTTACATGAAATCAAGTTGAATTGTCTATTAGAATAATTTTGTGAATGTAAACAATGTCAATCAACACGTTATTTTTCCTTCTATGTATCAACATATTATTTAATTTTCAGTTATTGATACTGTACAGCGCTGAGTTGGGGTTTACTTAATTCTGACATAACATGCATGGGATACCTATCAATGTCTTTTTTTTCCTGATGGTTATAATTCAATGCTGAGGTCTCTCCAAATTATTTAAGGTGTTTAATATCAGTGAAAATTGTAATTCCCTGCCTGGTGGCATCCCTTCTGTGATATTTCATGGTAAACATTTACAATCATATAAATCCATTCAATTTTTAAACTTCCACATCTATCCAAAATGGAGCAGAGTTTTAAGTATATCTGAATATTTTAATTTTGAACCACACTGTCTTTAAGAGTCAGAGGTTAATCAAAAAAGAACAATTGTCTGGCCCCCCTTTTATGTAAGCTGTATATGCTAACAAGTATACTTATTTCTGATTGGCTTTTTAGCTTTAATTTCCCAACTTTAAGCAATCACAGTGAATTCTGGTTTGTGAGAGAAAGGCAGTACTTGGATACTTCCTGTGTCTTAGAATATGGTTAAAGAGAGCATGAAACAAGTCAGAGAAGGCTTGGAAAAGAGAAAATGAGAAAGAGAAAGAGCTGAGAACTGATATCAAAATTGGTTCTCCACCTCCCCTTGGTTGTCCTCCCTGCTTCCTTCTCTGTTGGGCCCTTTTTGCTTATATCTTTTGGCCCTTGGACATTTTATCGTTCAACCAGCTTTGTTAAACAACAGGTAGATAATATGGCAGCAAAACCTATTCAGGTATATTATCATAGGCCAGCTATGGATGACGCCGCTGATGATGGCCAAGCTCACCTACACATCTCCTCCCAGCCCAGGCAAGGATATTTTTGTCCTTCAGCCAAATGAGGCCAACATTCTTTTCTGCCTGCTGTCCTGATGTCTTTGCTGAAAAATCAACGAATTGTCACCCCTGCGTGCTGAGCTGGACAGTCAATGACGGGTAAGAGATTGATATATTCACAAATAAAGGGCCTAAGACAGGAGGGCCGCCATTAGCTGCTGCCTTATCCCATGACAGACTCTGGCCATAAGATTCTCTTGGCCATGTGACAAATATCACTCCAACCTAAGACAGACACATTCCCGAGGGGTTCATTCCAGGACAGCATGGCCATTTGGCCACCTTTTCATTTGACTATAAGGAAGAGGGAGATGTTGGGAGTGATGCCCTTGAAGTCCTCCGTTGTTGATGTTATTATTATTGTTAGAATTAAGTATGACTGGGTTCATGGAAAATCCCCAGCCAGCTGCAGAAGACTAATACAAATCTGGTGGTCAGGATGAACAATGATATGATAAAGCTGTGACCTTGCTGAGAAATACATCTGACGTCAAGATGTCCAATGTGATGACCTGTAACCTTTCTGAAAAACCAACATCCTGCTGACTAATAGGTACGACAAACCCGTGACCTTTCTGACAACCTGTCAACATCAGCCTACTTCCTGACCACACGAATATTGTGTCCTTGGCCTGCGTAAATGTTTCTTACTTCCCCTCCTCCCTCTGTTACCCCTGTTATGGTATAAATTCAGCCTTGGAGAAAAATAAAATTGTCGCCTTGATCAAACTCTTGTCTTGGCGTCCTTCACATCTCTTGTCCCCCATTCTCTTCCAGGTACCCCCAGACCCTTCGCTTACACCCAAGAACCTGGACGCCCCTAATTGGCAGAAAGTAGTCTAACAAACATCGCCCCTTTCCTTTCTTTCCTTTCTCCGTCCTATCCAGTGTTAGGCTGAAGGGGTGGAAAGGGGATGGTGAAGGGTGGAAGGAGAAAGGACCACAAAGTAGCCAATGACTGTAACAAGTGCTAGAGAAGATTAGCTAACAGGCAGGGAGAACAGGCAACATTACGCACTAGACTGGGGCTGGGAAGGAACTGGGAGGTAAGGAGGGCTCCCCAGCCTAGGCCTTGTTTCCCCTCTGCTTCCAGACTCCTCTGCTCTGTCAAGCCCATGCAGCCAGGAAGGACTGAGCCCAAATCAATCTTTAGGTTGCTTTTCCTAGAGGTGTGTTACACAGATGAACAAGGTAACTAAAGTGACTGTATACGTAAATATCATCCACACCAATAAGAAATGCAAAACCAAATCAGAAGTGTTTAAATGAAGCATGAACCTTCCAGGTATCACTCTAGTCCTCAGGGATACCTCGTCCCCAGAGGCATTATTACCGAGTGACTGGATCAGTGTACTTGAAGCTTGATTGATTCGAGGCTTTCCTTTTATTATTTATTCTCCTCTTTTTTTCCCAGTACAGTGGATTTTTAAATTGTGTGTCAATAAACTATTCTTGCTTAACTGAGATCGGTGTTTGTATGGTTTGAATGGTGATTCCCAGACCAAAACAATTAAAAGGAAAAAGGTTGGTTCTGGCTCACAATTGAAGGGTCCAGCCCATCCTGGTGGAGAAGCCAAGACAACCGGAGCATGGAGTAGCTGGCCACATTATGTCCACAGTCAGAAACAGCAATGAATGCCCAGTCCTGCTCCTCCTACACAGTTGGGGACCCCAGCCAGAGCGTGGTACCTTCACATGGGGTGGTTCTTCCCACTTCTGTAAAAGTAACTTACTCGCTTTCTGCTTTCTGCTAACCTACACCTGGTCCTGGAAACTTCCGGCCTCCATCAATTTTATCTCTGTTAGAGTGTTTCAGCCTCTGGGACTTACAGCTGAATAAGCTCACCCTTTCCAGCTCTTTCTGATCTCTGGCTGGCTGATCAACTCAGCTGTTCTAGCTCAAACCCCTCTCTGCGCGGATTGATTCAAAGTGGCTTTTCTCAGCCTCTGACTGACTTTACTGGGCCTCATACTAACTTTAGCAATCTGTTGTAATCTTCTGTCTTCACCTGTGTCTAGCTTGTTCTCTCTCTGCAACCTGTCTGTCTATAACTGCCCTACTAAAACTGCCCTCTCTCTGCACTGCCTCCTCAAGTACCTTGCCTTTCCTCCCTGCTCTTGTGAGAGTTGGGCATATCCTACCCTGATTCTGTCAGGTTGACAGTGTTACATTTTTACACTTTTTTTTTTGAGCTGAGCACTGAACCCAGAGCCTTGAGCTTGCTAGGCAAGCGCTCTACCACTGAGCTAAATTCCCAACCCCATTTTTACACATTTTTAATATCAGCACAGATATTAAACCTCATATAATAGAACGAAATTTTAAAGGTGTTTTATTTATTCCTTGAAAGTTTCATATGTATACAAGTGTATTTGATTCTGCCTACCACTGTTCTCCCATTCCTCCTGGTCTGTCCCTGCTCAGACTTTCAGATCCTTTCTGTCTTCTTTCTTTCTTTTGTAATCCCGATTCCAGTTGGTGCTGCCTGCTGCCATGTTGTCTGATCCCCGTGTTGGCCCGATCTTGTACAGGTTGTTCACCACAGCTGCGGTGAGCTCAGGAGTGCGGACACCGTGTCTGGAAGCCAGCGTTTTACCACACCTCTCCCTTCTCTCTCATCCTCACGCCCTTCCCACCCCATCACCTTCAGTGTTCCTTCGGCCTGGACAATTTTAAGTAGGAGCTAACCTGACAAACCCATTGCTTTAGTGTACAAAGTTTAGGAAAAGACAAAACAAAGAGGGAATATAAGAACTTTACCAAGGCCAGTGTTTTCTGGCTGTGAATTTAAATATTTTGGTTGCATAGATTTTCAGTTTTTCTTTCCTTTTTGAGACAGCATCTCACTATGTAGCCCTGGCTTGTTTGGAACATACAGTGTGAACCAGGCAGGCCTTGAACTCACAGAATCTGCCTGCCTCTATCTCCCAGGTGCTGGGACTAAAAACCATGCCTCTAAAAAGGAAATATTTTGTTAAGTCTTTTGAAATGGTGAGGGTATTCTAAAATTCCATCCATATGTCATTGGGTTTACTTCTTCACGTTTCATCCTGTTTGAAGATTTCGATGTAGACTGGGATCAATTTGGAAAGCACCCCTTTCCAAGGAGGTGCATGAGGACATGAGTTATGGTCTCCAACACTACAGTAAAAACTGGGTGTGTGGTGGCTTCGGTAAAGCCTACAGCATTTTCATCCAGTTATTCAGTAATAGCTATGACTATTTTTCTTCAAACCATAAAGGAAGGCTCTCTTCCACCATTTCCTACCGCTGGCAGCCAGAGAGGACCTGGGGACTGACACCCAGAAGACTTCCCAGCAGCAGCAACGACGTGGAGCTCTTGCGGGCGTAGCCCCTTTAAAGAGGCGGGCGCCCGGGCGAGCGGCCCGCTGATTGGCGGAGCGGAGCCTCGTGGCAGGGCGGCAGAGACTGAGGTGGCTGGCTTGGCTCTGCACCCTGGTCCCGGGAAGCCGGGAGAGCTGACTGATGAACTTGAGGCGGTCCCTGCTCGGCTTCACCTTTTGCACCTGTTACCTGGCTTCTCACCTCACCAACAAGGTGAGCAGGCGGGCGGGCGCGACTGCGCATGGGCTGCGAGCCATGCGGTCCGCGTCCCAGAAGCTGCCGGGGGCTGGCTAGTCTGGATGGGAATGTCAAGGAAACAGCCTTTGAGAGGAAGCACTCTGAGTCCACTTCCCGGAACTTTGTCTTGGACTGGGAGGACCCTCTTCTGGGAGGCTGGAGATGTGGCCTGGAGGCGTGCACAAAGCTCCATCTGCGGCACTCACCTAAACTCTCAAACCTTGGGAGGCGGAAGTAGGAGGATCCGGGTTCAAGGTCATTTTCAGCTACATCAAGAGTTTGAGGCCAGCTTGAGATACTTGAAACTGTGTCTCAAGTAAACGAATACAAATATACGCAAATAAACAGAAAACAAGAAGTTGCCCCTTTGTTTCTTCCCCAAGACCCAAAGTTCCAGAGCAGTGGAAAGATGAATTCCTTAGCCCTTACCTCACTGATGGATTCATTAAGTCTCTATCTTCATTCTAAGCATTTCCGATATACCCGAGGGTTTTGTTTGCTTGCTTGCTTGTTTGTTTTTGTGGTTTGAAATCTTGGTGAGGCAGAAACTGTCATATTTTGATAGGAGTGGGAGCCTGCTTTGAGTTTAAGATTTATTTTTATTTTATGTGTACGGTTGTTTTGCTACTATGTCTGTGCAGCATGTCAGCATGTGCATGCAGTGTCTGCAAAGACCAGAAGGCATTAGTTTCTCTGTAGCTGGAGTTACAGATGGTTGCGAGCCACCATGTGTTAAAATCCTCTGGAAGAGCAGCCAGCGCTCTTTTTTTTTTTTTTTTTTTTTTTTTTTTTTTTTTTTTTTTTTTTTTTTGGGCTGGGGGCTGAACCCAGGGCCTTGCACTTGCTAGGCAAGCACTCTACCACTGAGCTAAATCCCACTGCTGATCAGTCTCTCCAGCCTGCCTGCCTCTCCCCTCCCTCTCACTGGTGGGTGGTGTGGTTGTAGGTCTACCTTACTGGGGCACGTGTGGAGGTCAGAGAACATCTTGCAGGAGTCAGTTCAGATCTCAGATCGTTAGGTTTTACTGGGGACATTTCACCAGCCCTGTTTACCCTCCTAAAACAGGGCCTTGCTATGCAATCCAGGCTGGCCTGAAATCTTCCTTCTGCCCCATGATGGGGATGCTGGGATTCTGCCGTCTTTGGATCCCTGGATTTGCCTCCCTAGCCGCCCCCCTCTACCCTCTGACTAAGGAAGGGTCTCCCTTTTGTTGGGGAGAAGGACAACAACTGGCATTTGATGAAATAAAAAAGGCCCTGCCCTAGCACTACCAGATGTGACCAAACCATTCACATTTATGTAGATGAAAGAAAAGGAGTGGGGGGGGGGGACGGTTGACACAGTCCCTGAGTCCCTGGAAGCGACTGGTGGCAGTGGCTTATCTCTCAAAGAAACTGGACCTGGTAGCTAGGGGGTGGCCTGCATGCTTCAGGGCTGTGGCTGCAGTAGCTCTGTTAGTAAAAGATGCTGACAGATTGACTGTGGGGCAGAGACTGACCGTCATGGCCGCACATGCTCTGGAGAGCATAGTCAGGCAGCCCCCGGATTGATGGCTGTCTCATGCCTGCATGACAGACTATCAGTTTGCTAATGAATGGAGACCAAATCCAGTTCGGCCCTGGCGACCCTGAACCCTGCCACCTTGCTGCCCGATACAGTGACTGAGGTGGTCCATTCCTGTCAGGACATCCTGGCAGGAGAGACCGGAGTCAGGAAGGACCTGCAAGACAACCCCTTCTAGATGCTCAGGTGACCTGGTTCACAGATGGGAGCAGCTACGTTGCAGAAAGTAGAAGGGTGGCAGGGGCAGCAGTGGTAGACGACCACGAGACCACCAAACTGTTTGGTCTAGCAGCCTACCGGAAGGGTCTTCGGCCCAGAAAGCTGAATTGATAGCCTTACTACAGGCTTTCAGATTGGCAGAAGGAAAAAGAGTAAACACCTATAGTATGCCTTTGCCACTGCCCATGTTCATGGGGCCATCTATAGACAGCGGGGACTATTGACCTCAGCTGGAAAAGAAATTAAAAACAGAGAAGAGATCCTAAGCTTGTTAGAAGCCATACATCTCCCAGAAAAGATAGCTATCATCCACTGTCCAGGTCACCAGGAAGGCTGGGAGATACTCGGGTAAGTGCTTCCTCTTCCGTGTGAGGGCCTGCGTTCAGATCTCTGGGACCCACGTAAAAGCCTGATGTAATAGTGTGTGTCTACGCTCCTGCATCAAGACAGGGAGCGGAGGAGAAGGCTACCAGAGCTCCTGGCTCAGTCAGCCTGGCATAGCAATGGTGGATAACCAGAGCACATGACAAGCGAGGCAGGAGGCAAACTAACACCTCCACACGTGGTTGTGTCTGCACCCACACTTGCATAGATGAACGCACTCATTCATTATATCAACAGATCATACACAACGTTTAAAAAGAAAGAATATAAATACAGATTGAATTAGGGCATGGAGGCACATACCTGAAATTCTGGCACTTGGGAGGCCAAGGCCAAAGGATTACTGGGAGCCTGGATTGCATAACAAGTTTTAGGCCAGCTTGGGCTACAGACAAAGATCCTGTCTTAAGAGCAAACAAGCAAACGATAACAAAACAAAAATACAAACTTACTTCAGCCGAGTTGCTCTTCAGTATGACTTGGAAGGTCGTTCTTTTGCCAGTCATGATTTCTTCAATAGTAATATTATATACTTTATCAGTTCTGTGTCATTCAGAATGTCCATTAATCTGGTATTTGTTTTTCAGTATGTCCTGTCTGTCCTGAAATTTACCTACCCTACCTTATTCCAAGGGTGAGTATCTTTTTTTTTTCCTCAGATTTTGTTCTTTAAAATTTGTATGTTTCTGTGTATATGTGCGTGACACAGAAATGAAGGGCCTATAGAGGCCAGAAGAGGGCATTGTAGCTGGAGTTACAGGCAGTTGTGAGCTTTCACATGGCTGCAGGGAACTGAACCCTGGTTCTCTGCAGGAGCAGACTGTGCTCTTAATTACTGAGCCAGCTCTCTAGTTTCCAGGGCAGATACCTTTAGTAGACTTCGTGTGTGTTTGTAGGAAATGTTCGAACAGTGCCTTAAAATGTTCTTTGAGAGTTTTAGTAACTACACAGCCTCATCATCAATGGCAGATACTGTAGTCCTTCCATTTGTCAGTTTGTGTTGAATCACGTCCCATTCAGGAAGCACAAAGGCTCCAGACATACTGAATGTCTTCTTGGATATTCCCACTTAAATCTGACAAAAGAGCTTTTTTAGCTCGTGTGCGCTTAATTGCGCGCTCTCTCTCTCTCTCTCTCTCTCTCTCTCTCTCTCTCTCTCTCTCTCTCTTTCTTTTTCCATCTGGAGATAAGGTCTCTCTACATAGTTCTGGCTGTCTTAGAACAGACTGGCCTCAAACTCACAGAGATCTGCCTGCCACTGCCTCTTGAGTGCTGGGATTAAAGGAGTGTGCCACCACTGCCTGGCAATAAATCAATTTTAAAAAATACTTTACCAGTTTTTAAAAAAAATCTGATTTGTTTTATGAGTATGACTGCTTTTCCTGTGTGTGTGTGTGTGTGTGTGTGTGTGTGTGTGTGTGTGTGTGTGTGTGTATGTATGTATGTATACTATGTTCTTGGTGCCCCCAGAGTTCAGAAGAGGGTATTGGGTCTCTTGGAGCTAGAGTTACATCCCATTGTGAGTTGCCATGTGGGTACTAGGAACGGAACCCCAGGAGCCTGGTGAGTGCCCCTGGTTGCTGAGCCATTTCTCCAGCCTCAGTTTACCTTTTAGCCCCGCATTCATATCCAAACTATGACTCCTATTATTTTCCTTTCTGCAAATTTCATGATCAAATAACAATATATTTTTTTTTGTTTGTTTCACAGTGTAGCTAATTCCTAAAGGCGGATGATTTTCTGTGCTTCTCTGTTCTGACCTCTTTTCAGTGAATTTTCTATTTGTGCCTTTTTTCCACTTATTTTCACTGTGGGTTTAGCAGTTTTCTAATTTTTTTGGTGCATTTTTAGTCTTGGTACTGGAGACTGAGCCTAGGATTCAAATCTGCTAGGGCTTTGCTGTATTGCTTAGCTATATCATCTGCCCTTAAAAATTTGCTTTTAAAACAAAGGCTGGATTTCAACTCACTCTGTAGCCCAGACACGCTTTGAATCTGCTATCTTGCCTCAGCCTTCCCAGTAGCTGGGATCACAGGCCTCAGCCCCCAGGCCTGATTTCAGTTTGTTTTTTACATTTTAAGAATATAACCATTAGGGGCTGGAGAAGATGGCTTAATGGGTAAGGGTGTTTGTGAGGACCAGAACTTGGCTCCCAGCATCAGGTAGCTTGAGACCATTTGTAACTTCAGGTCCAGGGATTCTGATGCTCTCTTCTGGCCCCTCTTTTGTACCATTCCTGACCCCAAATAAAAGAAAAAAGAAAAAGAAAAAGAAAAAAGTACTAACACATGATCACTATGTCTAGTGGAACATTTTTTTAAATTTGTTTTTAATTGTTTAAAATTACCTTTTAATTTCTTAGCTTGTAGAAGGAAGCACCATGCTTGAAAGTGATGCCTAATTGAGTGGCAGACAAAATGACAAATCAGAAAGATTTAAGAGAATAGGATATGCGGTGCAGAGGGAGGGAAGGAGGGAATGAGGGAGGGAGGGAGGGGGAGAGAGAGAGGAGGAGGAGGAGGAGAGGGAGGCAGAGAAGGAGGAGGAAGAGGAGAAGGAGGGGGGAGGAAGAGGAGGAGGAGGAGGAAGAGGAGGAGGAGGAGGAAGCCGAGGGAGCAGTTTTACCGTGACAGTTATAGACAGGTTGCAGAGAAACAACAAGCTAGACACGAATGAAGATAGAAGGAGCCAGAGAATGAAAAGGACCCAAAGTTACTGTGAGGTGGAGCAGAGCAATTCAGTAAGAGGCCAAGAGAGAAGCCAGATTGAATCAGTCATCTTGGAGAGGAGTTTGAGCCAGAGCAGCTGAGTTGAACCAAGCAGCCGGAGTTCACAAAGGACAAGAAAGGGTGAGCTTATTCAGCAGTGAGTCTCAGAGGCTGAAAACCTTCTAGGCCTGGATAAGATTGTATGGAGGCTAGAAGCTTCCAGGACTAGGCCTAGGCTAACAGATGGGGGCAGTAAGCCTCTCAGATGACAGTTACTACAGGAAAATAAAAGTTACATTTACAGTTATCCAACTTACAAGACACTCATTGATTGTGCAACTCTTCCCTTTGCCTTTGGATCCTTGTTTTTAAAAATGTATTTATTTTATGTATATGAATACACTGTAGCTACCAGAAGAGGGCCATCGGATCCTATTACAGATGGTTGTGAGCCACCATGTGGTTGCTGGGAATTGAACTCAGGCCCTCTGGAAGAGCAGTCAGTGCTCTTAACCGCTGAGCCATCTCTCCAGCCCCTGCCTTTGGATCCTTAAAACAATATATAGTTAGTCTTTTATGGTCTTTTTCTGGAGTATTCTTTTGTTAATTCTTTAGGGAGAAGAGCTGTTGACTTTTTTAGGCATTATGCTGTTTGGTCATGTATAGAACACATCCATCATGCTTCTCTTTAGAAATGTGTTGGGGGGGATGGAGAAATGGCTCCACAGTGAAGAGCACTAGCTGCTCCTTATGAAAGACCCTAGCACGGTTCAGTTTCTAGCATCTACGTGGTACCTCATAACTGTCTGTAATTCCAATTCCAGAGGATCTGACACCCATTCCTTGCCTCCATAGGCACTGCACATATGTGGTGTACAGACATGAAGACAAAAACACCCATGCACATAAAATTATATATATATTTTCAAAGAGTCTCCAAGCACTACTACATGTCTCTTTGGCGGGGAAACTGACCAGGTTTAGACCTCTGCTCTAGACCAGGCTGATTCGGAAGGCCTGTTCTAGTTGGCCTGTTCTTAGCTAGACCACTGAAACACTAGGTCTTGCTACTGACCAGTTTGTCTTCTACTGCATTAGGAGATGGGTCATATCATGGAGAACGTGGGCAGTGCTAACAGCTTCCAAGAAGGGAAATTGGCCTGGCACATTTGAGGTTGCATGATGTGTGCTTTGGGAATCCCCCAAGGCAGGGAGAGAGAGTTTATCCTGGGGAGGGACTGGCCTAAGTCAGAAGGTTTTGAGTCACACATGAGAGACTTTGTCCTGGAGGCCAGGGGTTCTTGGGATAACACCACAGCACATGGGTGTGTTATAGTCACTTCTGAGGTGAGGTTCCTCATGTCATCTGTGACTAAACTTAAGGCTCTAAAACGTGTGGATGAATCATAAAATGTAAAGGTGTCTAAACTGAGAGTCCTGAGAGATTGCTGTCAGACGTGACCCCTGGACATGGATGTGAACACAGCCATGATGATATGATAGTAATTACAACTTCCATATGCAGGCAGTAGGACATAGAAAGGTCACCATTAGAAACCATCAGGGAGAGATTAGCTACATGAGGGCTGAGGGATCCTTGGACCCACCATGAATCTCTGAGATACATGGATGGCTTCGAAAACTGTGACTCCTTCATGGATGCTTCTGGTAAAGGGATCGGTGGGGATTTACTGCATTTGTGGTGGCTCCAGGAGCTGAGTATTGCTTGGAGCCCCAGAATATGGACAAGAAACTTCACTGAAGAGTACTTGGAACTGTCACCTCCAAGAGTTGGCCTTGAGTTCCCAATTCCCCGGCCCCTTTTAAGGTTTGTTTTTATAAGTGCGTGTGAGTGTTTCTGCCAAGTGTGCTAAGCCATCTTTCCGTTCCCTCACAACCCTCCTATTCAGCCTCCGAAGAGTTGGGATTACAGGTCTCTCCCACCACGCCTGGCTCGTTTGACATTTTGATGCGTTTTACATAATAGGAGAGGAAGGAGTGTTGCTAACCTATACTGTCCCTGACTGTCTAGCTAAGAGCACGGTGTCTCTACTGAGCTTCATGGCCCTAGGGTGTATGTGGCTGTGGAGGGGCTGAGGAGGAATCAACAATTTTCAAAACAAGTGAAAGGCATGATTTAATTAGCAGCTTAGAGAAAAAATGACACAAGATAGAAAATGAATGGCGGGGACAACCATGGGGGCTCATTATAGGACTAAGCTAGGGACCAGGTACAAGAAGGACAACAGCAGCTAGGGAGGGGGCCTTGGATGTGGATCCTATGGGCTAAATACAATCACCAGGACTTTGCCAAGTAGCCAAGGAAGGGTTAGGACGATTGAGACCACATCTCAGCTGGCTGTAAGGACGGTAGGCTCATGGTTGGCCATGTTTATGGTGGCATTTTGCATATGACATAATTGGGAGCTTACGGGATTTCAGGGTAGAGCTGGGTAAGAATGGGGCCCTGGAAGTCACCCATATCTATGGGCTGTGAATGAGGTTGTTCAGGAAATGTCTAGAAGTGGAGCAGGTGAGTAAGAATGCCAGCTTACTGGAGCACTGGAGTCGTCTGAGGGAGAATGGGAGAGAAGAGGGGAAGGGTTGGAAGTATGTATTAGTGGCATCAGCAGGCCCATCATGACTGGATAGAGCTGGACTCTGTAGGCCTGGAGTTACTCATCTCGACATTCATCCTTTCCAGGTGGCAGACATTCATTGGTGGACTTCTGCTTCACATGTCATGGAAACTGGGCTGGGTGGAGATCAACAGCAGTCTAAGGTACAACAGTGTGTGTGTGACTGACCCGTGGTTCACGCACACTTGCTTTAAATGTGTAATGTATTGCACCAGGAAACCGACCTGAGGTTCAATGACTTTATAATGAGACAAATCTTGAATAGTGTGAGGAATGTGGTATTAAAGTTACTAGAGACCTACAAGTTGCAATGCCTTGTTAATTTACCTTTATTTTAGATCTAAGGATCGTTACAGATAACTTACTGGTGCAGGTTTAAATATTCTTGGAAATTTTATTAAGTTTTCTATTTATAGAATAGTTAAGAATAGTTCCAATGTGTCCGTTACTTTCCTTTTGCTGTGATAAAACTCGAGGACCAAAACAACTTACAGAAGGAAGGGTTTGGGAGGGCAGTTTAACAGTCCACAGGGTCAGGGCCCATGATGGCTGAGCCGAGGCCTGACAGCAGGAACAGCCGAGAGCTCACATCTTGGTCTGCGAGCAGGAAGCAGAGAGAGTGCACAGAAAGCAATACACGGCTTTTTCAATTCTTAAATTATTTTTTATTTAAAATTTTTCTTTTATTGTTTTTTTTTGAGATTATAATTTAGTTACACCATTTGCTTCCTTGCTTTCTTCCCTCCAAACTCTCCCATGTACCCAGAAGGAGCTGGCAGACAATTGAGTCCTTAAAGTTATTGCTTGCCTGTAAGCCCTAGTGTGTGTGTGTGTGTGTGTGTGTGTGTGTGTGTGTGTGTGTGTGTGTGTGTGTGTGTGTGAGAGAGAGAGAGAGAGAGAGAGAGAGAGAGAGAGAGAGAGAGAGAGAGAGAGATAAGGTGGCTCACTGGTCAGCTAGTCTAGCAGAATCCGTGAAATCCAGCTTTGGTGAGAGACCCTATCTCAAAAAAAATAAGGTGCTGAACAACTGATGAAGACATTTGAGGTTGACCTCTGGCCTCTACATGCACATGCACACCATGTGCACACACACAAACATGTACACATGTATACATACACAAGATAGAAAGGGCTATGCTGAGGTCCTTTCTCCCGTACAGCAAGTACTGACTTACAGTGGTGGGGCGTTAATGTTTTAGGCAGTGACAGCCAACTGTCTTCTGCTCTTTCCTTTCATGTTTGGAAGTGACTTTATGCCCACTAGATGTCAACAGAATGCAGAATTCTTGAGAATTCCATTTGAGGAGCCCTCTAGGCACCCATAACAAAACACTGCAGAGTGTTTGCAGAAAGCAGATGTTCTCTCAATAAGTCATGCTCTATTTAAAAAAACAAGTGGGGTTGGGGATTTAGCTCAGTGGTTAGAGCGCTTGCCTAGGAAGCGCAAGGCCCTGGGTTCGATCCCCAGCTCTGAAAAAAAAAAGAACCAAAAAAAAAAATAAAAAACAAGTGATTTAATTTAATTAAGCTTCATCTCCATAACGACAGTCTTATTATGAATACGTGCACGTGCAGATGGAGAACGGGCCTGTGATTCAAGTGCGATGCACGGTCTGGGCTTTCAGTCCCTTCAGGGGCATGACAGAGTGGCAGTTTCCAAACCAGACTCCTTGGCAAGAGATACTTCAAAGTGACGGTACCTGCAGTCCCTCCAGTCAGGAGTTGGTCCTCTACCTTCATGCAAACACATACGTGTGCAGGCAACCGTGGTGCACATGAGCTCACACTGGCTCAGCAGTTCCCCAGAGGCCCAGATGCTGGGACCCTGTCAGGACCACCACAGACTTTAATTCTATTTTGTTTCCTTTGTGGGCAAATGAGGTAAGGAAATAATTGACTGACGTAAAAGGCTCAGATGCCACAACCTGACGAATTAGAAGTCGCCTCCTCTACTAATGTTCAGGCCTTTGGTTCCTAGACTCAGGGTTAGGCCTTCAAAGATGGCCAGATCAATGTGATTCCTCTACAAAGTGATTTTGTAACCAGTGTGAACTTCAGGGTCTATGCCTTTGAACAGCACTTCTGGGCACTTACCTCGAGTATCATGAAACCATCACGCACATGAGAAAATAATGTATTCAGCTATACAGCCTGGCATAGTAAACAATGCAAGATTGACCCAAGTCTCCAACCATACGACATTGTTCAATTATCATTAAGGCAAGTCAGTCGTCAGTAGGTTGGGTGTGGCTTTCTGCCATGGGAAATGTGACGTTGAGGAGCTTATGAGACAACATGCTGTTTTCATGTTCTCACATCCTCAGCCAGTGCAGACACTTACTCATGGAGTCTGTAACTCAGCAGGGGTTTCCCGTGTTTATTTTCAGAGGGACTCCAGTGTGGAGGTCTGGGACTTCACCGACCTTACATTCCACAGCCCTGGGCCTGCTGCAGTCAAGCCAGCGGCTGGCTCGCGCTGAGCATTGCACATTTGGAGCATGGCCTGCTGTGGGTTGTGTCCTGTTGCCTTTGATCCTTGTGACCTGAGTCACAAGAGAAGGGACACCATCTGTACTCTCTCCTGGCCCATGAGGATGGGGATGGCGTGCTCTTCTCTCTGCTCACCGTTAGGTTGGGGATACAGATGCCTGTTACTTCAGGCAGGGCCGGTAGTGATGGACAGTACAGTCCTGGTAGTTTTTTTACCGGATACAAAACTCTCACTGTGCTTGCAGCTTACCTGTCTGAAGCCTGGTCTTCCATTAGAGCATGAGGGTTGTGTGGGTCAAGAGCTAAGGCATGGCTGAAAACTTAGAGCTGGGTAGACCTGACTTCAGAGCCGTGTTTACCAGCTGTTCAGTAGGAAAGTGACTTGAGGTCGTGTGCATCTGTCGGATTTGACAACCTTTGATGAGAACGGAACTGAGGAGCTGGTCAAGTAGGCCAGGGATCCCAAAGCAACGGGTCTGAGGATGTCAGAAGTCAGTGTGGTTCCCGTCTCTGTGTTCTCTCCTTGTCTTACTTAGGGTTCCTATCGCTGGGATGAAATACCGTGATCAAAAGCAAGCTGGGGAGGAAAGGGTTTACTTGGCTTATACTTCCACACTGCAGTCCATCACCAAAACAAGTCAAGCAGGCAGGGGCCTGGAAGGCAGAGGCTGGTGCCGAGCCCACCGAGGGATGCTGCTTACTGCCTTGCTCCTCGGGGATTGCTCAGCCTGCTTTCTCATAGAACCAGGGCCATCAATCCAGGGATGACCCCACACACAATGGACTGGGCCCTCTCATCTCAATCAGTAGTTAAGAAGGTGCCCTACAGGCTGGCCTTCAGCCCAGTCTGATGGAGGCATTTTTCTCAGTTGTGTTCTGAATAGAAGCCTTAGTGGCCCTGTGACACTGAGAGGAGGCCCCTGGACACCGGGATGGGCCACCTGGGCTAACAGTGCATCCTCACCGTACTTCATGCCAGTTTCTGCCAGAAGTCCTTTTTAAGCCCAGACTAGCACCTTGAAAGGAACCTTATTTTTGGGACCTCTCCTGTTCTATGGGAGCGTTCTCTTTTCCTCTTCCTCTTCCTCTTCCCCAACTGCTTAAGCTCTTACCTATGAATCTTTAATACATTTCTTTCCACAGCTGATCCTTTGTGGTTCATGAATTTCACTATTTTATTTTAATTTTTACTTATGTGAGTGTATGTTACATGTGTGTAGGTAACCTTGGGGGCCAGACAGCGAATGGGAACCTTTGGAGCTAGAGTCATAGGCGGTCATGAGCTACCTGATCTAGATGCTGGGAAGTGAACTTTGACCTCAGCTCTCTCTGGCCTCTTGAATTTTGTTCTTTAAACTTTAGAGACAAGAATCAGAAAGTTATTGTACGCTGTTTTAGCTGTGAAGAGACACCATTACCATAGCAACTCTTATAAAAGAATGCACTTAATCGGGGCTGGCTTACAGTTTCAGGGGTTTAGTCCATTATCATCATGGTAGAAAGCATGGTGGCATGTAGGCAGACACGGCGCTGGAGAAGCAGCTGAGGGTTAAACTCAAATAACGTGAGTTTATGGGGGCCATTCTTATTAAACCACTCCAGTGGCTGTTGAGTTTTCCAGAGCCCTAGCTCCCTGAGAAAGGCTCTGTTCTCAAGGACACCCCATATTTGTATATTGTTTTATAAGTAGAAAATTCAAACAAGGCATGGTAGGGCATACCTGTGGTACTGAGGTCTGGGAGGTGAATGTAGGAGGAGCAGGAATTCAGAGTCAGCCTTGGCTAAATAGTAAGTTCAAGGCCATTGTGGACTGAGAGCCCATCTCAAAACAAGAGCAAAAGCAAGCAAGCGTTCAATATACATAAACTAAACATAGAGTTTACTTTAGGTTGGTCTAGCCTATCTTGAATACTCAAACACTCAGAGATTATAGTACAAAATCCATTTTATACTAATGTGTTGGATATTGAATAGGACAGGTGATCCAAGAAGGCACTGAGACATTACTGGGACTAAGGTGTCTTAGTATAGGTTTTATTGTTGTGAAGAGACACCATGACCGTGTCAGCTCTTAAAGGAAAACATTTAATTGTGGCTGGCTCCCATGTTCAGAGGATTATTCATCATGACAGGAAGCATGATGGCACACGGGCAGACATGGTTCTAGAGAAGTAGCTGAGAGTTCTACATCCAGACTGGAAGTCAGCAGGAAGTGACAGTGACTCTGGGCTTGGCTTTAGCATCAAAAACCTCAGAGCTCCACTCCTAGTGCCACACTTTTCTCCACCCAGGACAAACCCACTCCAACAAGGCTACACCTCCTAGTAGCACCACTCCTGGAGAGCCTCTGGGGGCCATTTTCATTCATTCCACTCCCTGGCCCCATAGTCTGCTAACCGTATCATAACGCAGAAATGCATTCAGTCCAACTTCAAAAGTCTCCGTGGCCTAGCACAGTCTCAACAATGTTAAATGTCCAAAGTTCAAAAACTCTCGTAAGACGCGTACAGTCTCCTAACTGTGGTCCCTGTAAAGTCAAAAAGAAAAGCGATCACATACTTCGTGCAAGGGCACAGGTGAGAGAGCCTTTCTGCAGTGTCCCACTAGGATGCTCCTTAGTATCTGAGAGGGGAGCACTTTCTTACGGATATGTGTGTAATTGGCTGGAAGCGTCAAATAGAATGGACAGATGGGGGTGGCTTTCCCGTGTCATAAAATTGAAGTGTTCAGTTGACAGCGTTAACCATGGTTAAGTCAGACAGCTTCATATTTCTTTGAGATAGGGCTCTCACTGGACCTGGAGCTCTCAGAGTCAGCCCCAAGGGTCCTCCTGTGCTGGGAATACAGGTGTGCATTACCACACCCAGATTCCCCATGGGTCCTGGGGATCTTACTCAGATCCTCAGGTTTGCTAACTGAGCCTTCTCCATAGCCCTTATTGTGTGGATCTTAAGCACTGTAGCATGGGGCTGGAAAGGCTCAGAGGTTAGGCACACTGGCTTCGGGTCCAGACACCTGGATTGGACTCCCAACACCCACCTGTCCACTCAACCTTTTGTAACTCCAGTCTTGGGGGATCTACTGCCCTCTTCTGGCCTGTGCAGGTACTACACAAACAGCATTCTAACATACTAAAGACCATACATTTTTTAAAAAAAATTAGCATGGAGAACATGTAACATGGCTCCTGATTGGCTGTACATGCTCACTAAGTGCTGTGAGGCCTCTGTTCACAGTGAGTACTAGAACTTTATAAGTCGCTATAAGGGTTGGGGATTTAGCTCAGTGGTAGAGCGCTTGCCTAGGAAGCGCAAGGCCCTGGGTTTGGTCCCCAGCTCCGAAAAAAAAAGAACAAAAAAAAAAAATAAAAAAATAAGTCGCTATAAGCATTTGCTGAAGTAAGTGGTATTAGTCAGTAAGATTTGGAGGCCATCCCAGAGCCTGGGAACATTGCTGTGCTAGGTCTGAGTGTGACCGTGGGTAGACTGCTGTCCTGGACAGACAGTAAAAGGGAGGACTCTGTGAATATGCCATGCCCCAGTAGTGTTCACTGAATGTGGTGGGATGGCTATGCTGTCTACTGCTCAAACAGCTTCACTCATTTTTACTAGTTTTTTTTTTCTTTTTCTTTTTTTCGGAGCTGGGGACCGAACCCAGGGCCTTGTGCTTGCTAAGCAAGCGCTCTACCACTGAGCTAAATGCCCAACCCCCATTTTTACTAGTTTTGAGGCTGACTGGGAACCTCAAGTAGCAGAGAGGCTTCACTTACAACCTCAGTGAAAGGCAGCGAGTGGCAGCCCCACGAAGGGCGCCCTGTGTCCAGCTCAGCTCTTTATGGGTTTTCTTGGGTTTTGTCTTTGTTTTGTTTTAGCTAAGATTTCAGTGTGCAGCTCTGGCTGACCTGGAGCTCATGATGCAGCCCAGGCCGGCCTCCAGCTCATAAAGACCTGCCTGATTGTCTCCCAAGCGCTTGGCATTAAAGGCGTGTGCTACCACACGTAGCTTACTTACTGTTTTTGAGGAGAACACAATTCTAGACTATCATGAAAACTCAGTTCCTGGTATGGTCAAGCCGAGCCAAAGAAATGTGCCTTTCAAAGCCCTCGAGGATCTCTAAAATTCTAGGTTAGAGTCTGAAGAAGCCAGAATATGACCACCGTGTTGAAGTTCTAAGATTTATTATTTAAAAGCCCTTTTTCTAATTTTTTTTGGTTCAAAATTGTAATTCCTTGGAAGTGTGCGAAACATCTTAGGTAAACATTCTATAAGAAAACCCAAAACTATTGGCATACTTGAAATCAATCGCCTACCACACTGAAGGAGATCAGCTGCGTCCTCTCCCTGAGCAGCAGCAAGGCCTATCCGTGTTCAGTTTGGGGGTGTTCTTGAGCGCCGAGTAGATGTCATATGACAGCTGTGCGTTGAATGGTTTCATTTGCTCATGTTCTCTCTGTGGGTAAGGAGAACCTATCACTTAACATCCCCACCCCCAGGATATTTAGACAACCTTGGTGGAAGGAATCGTTGCCTGGGGGGTCGGGATGGGGTCTTCTCCAGCATGAAGTAGTAAAAGCGTTTTCGATTTTTCCTTCCTTTAGATCTGATGTTTTGACGTGGCTTCCTGCTTCAGTGCTATTCGTGGGCGTAATCTATGCGGGGTCCAAAGCTTTATCTAGACTGGTAAGTATTGAGAATTTCTATGTGTGGCCAGGGACACGCAGCCCCTCTGTCCCCGCCCCCTTTGTGTTTGAATTTACTGCATCTGTTGGTGTTAGGCATCAGCTTGAATGTCTGACTAGACCAGAGAACTGAGGTGCTGGTTAGCGGACTGTGGCTGTCGTCAAAAACCCAAGGAGCAACTTCAGGAAATAACATTTTGGCTCATGGTTTCAGAAGGTTCCAGACTGAGTCCTTGCCACTTAGGTCCTGGGCCGGTGGTGAGGCTGACCATCCTGACAGTGGAGGATGTGGAAAAGCTGTTCACCCCACTGCAGATGGGAGACGGCAGGATAGAAGATGGAGAACTAGGAGTAGCTTTCAAGGGCCTGTGCCCCACTAACCTACTTCTTCCACCTGGAGGACTTGCTGCCTAAAGTTCCCAGATGTTTCCAAATTAGTGCCACTACCTAGGGACCAATCCTGCAATACGTGAGCCCTTCTGAGGGGCCACTTGATACCCAAACCAGGACAGAGAGGTCCTGGGCCTAAGTTAACATAGAGCTTTTTTTTCTGCTTTTGCTGAATTAAAGATAAATAGAAAAGAGCGGAACTGCCAGCTTGTCTCACAAGGCGGGCAGAGAGAGACACAGTAGCAGTTGTGAAGTCTGCCAGTCAGGCCTCCATTGAGCAGATTTCACAAGGAGGCTAGCTTTGGCCCTCTGCCTCAGTGCAGGATATCCTCGGAAGCAGAGAGTCAGGGATAGACCTTCACCTGCTGCTGAAGAGGAACTGATGAGTTGGTAAAACAGTCCAGGGGATGGTGGATGCAGTTGTGAATACAGGTATGGCCCAGAGTAGACCAGTACCTGGTGTACTGGCTGGCTTATGTGTCTACCTGACACATGGTACAGTCATTAGAGGGGAGGAGCCTCAGGTGAGGAACCACCTCCAGGGAAGGCATTTTCTCAGCTAGCATCAGTGAGGGCAGGCCCAGCCCATTGTGGGTGGAGTCATCCTTGGGCTGGTGGTCCTGGATCTAAGAGCAAGCCAAGAGAAGCAAGCCAGTTATCAGCACTCCTCCGTGGTCTCTGCATCAGCCCCCACCTCCAGCTTCCAGCCATGCTTGAGTTTCTGCCTGGCTTCCTCCAATGATGGACCATAAACTGGAAGAGTAAGCCAGACAACCTTCCTCCCCAATGTGCTTTCTGGCTGTAGTGTTTCATTGCAGTGATAGAAACCCTCCAAAACTGGGGTATCCGTAAAAGGAGCTGTCTGTTCTGTCTTTCTACTCCTCATGCCTCGTGCCCCAGGACTGTGTGTTTTCTAAAGAATAGAGGTGCTTCCAAGTACATTGTTCAGAACGCCAAAATGTCATTATTTTGCCATCAAGAGAATCCATTAAAACCAGTGGACTTACGAATCAAGACGGCATTGATGCCTCCCTTTCCCTTTCCTGACTTCTATTTTTATTCAGTGTTTTGACTTTTGGAAAATTGTAGAATTCGCAACATAACACAGTCTATTTTATAGTGTTTGCTGTTGTGTTAGTTCCTGAGACCTCAGATATGAAAACAGTAAAACAGTCTAACAAGGTAATGTTGTGGTTAGGACTACTTCACATCTATAATAGCGGTTGAGAAAGTCATTTGGAATTAAATTATTTTCCTCCCATGGTTTATACACTTAAGGAGATGGGAAGACAGTTTCAGAAGGGTGGACACACCTGAGTGGGTGTAGAAGCTGACCGACAGTGCATGTTGGCGTGCAGCTCAGAGTGTTCAGGCGGTCCCCACCCCGTCTCCTGCTTCTCTCTGGTCTTTTGGCTCTAACTTTTTCCTCTAAGTTCTGGACAGGTATGGATGCCAGAATCTTTTTTTTTTTTTTTTAAAGATTTATTTATTATATATGAGTACACTGTTGCTGTCTTCAGATACATCAGAAGAGGGCATCGGATCTCCTTACAGATGGTTGTGAGCCACCATGTGGTTGCTGGGAATTGAACTCAGGACCTCTGGAAGAGCAGTCGGGTGCTCTTAACCGCTGAGCCATCTCTCCAGCCCCGGATGCCAGAATCTTAAAGATTGAATAAGTCACGTATTGTGCTTATGAGAATAATGGTTTGTTCTTTTTTTTTTTGTCAAGTGATTTTTTTTTCACTCAAGTTTCCAGAGTGATTCTCTTTGTATCTTTTATTTATATATTTTATTCTGTGTGTGCATGCATGTTTGTAGTGTGCTACTTGAGAGGGCATATGTAGATTTTAGAGGTGAATATTGGGAATCTTCTATCGTGTTACAGTACACATGAGCGCGCACACACACACACACACACACACACACACACGCACGCATGCACTCTTGAGAGTTCCAGCTACCCTCTGTGTCTGTCAAGGCCCTGAGGTCTGCCTGCCTCCACTGTCTCACTGGGGTTCCAGGCGTGCACCCTCACACTTGAACTTGAGAGTTTCGGGTCATAAGTCCTCGTGCTTGTGCTTCAACCCCTTCATGCACTGGCCCTGTCCAACCCTCCTTTGTGTCTTCATGTGAGTCACAGTGAGCAAGTGAGGGGCGGCACAAATCCAGTCAGCTGGAGACAGGGGAGAAGCAGCACAGAGGCTGCCTGCCTGCCTCTAGTCTTCACCAAGCGGCAGCTCTTCTGATTTGCCATGGTTTTTCTTTTTCAGATTGGTTTCTAAGAGCTAGTGCAGGTGGACTTTCCCCAAAAGCTTTTAAAACTTATTTTAATGACTTATTTTTGTATTTGTGAAATGCACATTGATGATTTTTCCAGGCTGTGTCTCTGTGAGCATATCAGATCCCTGGCAACTAGAGTTGCGGGCAGTTGTGGGCTCCCATGTGGGTGTTGGGAATTGAACCCAGGTCCTCTGGAAGAGCAACCAGTGGCTCATCTCTCTAGCCTGGACTTTTCCCTTTTTTCTTTTTTCTTTTTAAAGACAGTGTCTTATGTAGCCCAATCTGGTTTTGAATTTACAACCCTTTAACCATAGTCTCCTAAGCAGTGGGTATGATTTCAAGTGTGGGTCACTATGCCTGGCTAGGTCCAGAGAGACTGTGACATAACCCCGAAAATCCAGTCTCTCTCTGTCTTTCACTTCTGCGAGGTGTCTGTTCCAGTGTCAGTCCCTTCCCTCAGGCTGTCACTAACTTCAGGCTCACCTCACAGTTCACAGGGAAGCAGTCTTCCTAATGCCTCTTATCTGAGTCCCGGGCTTTGCTTCAATCAGATCCGGTGGGTCATCGCCCATTGTGATTGTGCAGACGAGCTGGGAAGACGGGGCCATGTTTCCTATCCTGCCCTGGGTCTTGGCTTATCCACTCTGACTGAAGAGCCTTAGAAATCTGAGACTGAGGCAGATTCTCAGGTTCAGGTACTTTACTGCAAAAAGGGACTCAAATATCAACCGGATGGCTAAAACCCCTCCAAAGCCCATTCTAAATGTCCATTCAGTTTGTCTCAGCAGTCAGAGTGTCTGTGTCCTACAACAATGCTTTGGAAGGACAATTTCTAGGCAAGCCTGCCATTAGCTTGCTCTTTGGTTAGAAGAGCATACATCAGCTTCAGCCCAAAATGCACTGTTCAGTGGAGATAGCTGTTTTGCGGTTCACTGCAAAGCTTTATGAACTTGTTTTACATTCTAGCGTAACCAGATGACTTTCATTTTTGTGCACGTTCCCGAGCCTCTCATTTGAGGGGACTGACCTAGCACGTACCCTCCTCTAGCAGGCAAAGATTAGCCACTCAATTCAGATCCATTAGGAAAGCCAGTGGGAGTGGGAGGGTTACGAGCAGGAGACACTTGCTACTGCTTTTTTTCCCGTGAAGGAATTCAACTCAGAGTCTTTTCAGCTCTGTTTTTACATTGCTGTGTAGACATTCCTAGGGTGGATGAGTGCACAGTTTGCCACGGCTGGAAAACGGGCTTCACTATCCAGGTGCCAGACTGTCAGTTGATGAATACAGGAGGAACTAGGTTAGAGCTCTGTCAAAATCTGTGGGCACATTTGAAAGACCCCCAGAGTGGGGAGACCCTCACTCAAGTCTCGGGATGACTCAACCCCCCAAGAACTCACACAAGACCGTCCTTGTTGTAATCACATGAGGTTTATCAATAGCAACCAGTGCACTGGGGTTGAGACTCGTATCCCACGCAGGGGCAGTGGAGTTCGACCCCGAGAGGCTGGGAGAAGAGGTATTTAAAGGGAGAAACCACAACTCGAGGGGGCAGGGATGGCGTCATTGGAAAGTGTGTAGAATAACAGTGAAAAATCACAAGGAAGAACTCTCTGTCCCCCAAGATTGTTTCCTAGGAGAAGCTGTCTCCTACTTCTCAGATTGTTTAACTTCATGGTCCGCTAGTTCCTAGGAGAAGTTGTTTCCTGCTTCTCAAGATTGTTCTCGGGGGTTGGGGATTTAGCTCAGTGGTAGAGCGCTTGCCTAGGAAGCGCAAGGCCCTGGGTTCGATCCCCAGCTCCGAAAAAAAAAAAAAGAACAAACAAACAAAAAAAGATTGTTCTCTAAGATTTATGGTCAGCTAGTTTCTGGGAGAAAGCTGTTGAGCTGGCCAATGTAATTATCTATTCTATAGCCCTAGGAGAGGCTTCTTGGAACATACAATTCTGGGGCCTAACCTGTTTTCTTTTTCTGCTCTAAACTTTATGTCTAGGGGGGCAACTTTAAAACTTTTATCTTTCATTCCCCACTTCTTCTTGTGGCTAGTTCTATTCTTAGAACTAAATTTTTGTATCTTTATAATATTGTTTTTTTTTAACCTTGTAAAACATGATATTGTTGACGTAACATCAAAATCTGAATAGTACTCATCTTTTTTTAATAAAGGTAACTAGCTTATTTAACACACAGGGACCTATAATCGAAAACAGAAGCAAAATTAAGAAGGGTCCCATAAGGGAAGATATCAGAGTAGTCATCTAAGGAGATCTACTAAACCAGCTCTCGAACCATCTCTGATGTGTAAGTCTAGGGAGCTTTTTGAAGATCTGAGTGTCTCTCTAGGTCCCAGCTCTCAGCCCCAACGGCTAGTATGTGGCTGGTGAAGGCTGAGACTTGACAGCTGTCAGGGTGGTCAGCAGCACCAGGTACGGTCCTTTCCAGCGAGGCCTGAGTGTCTGGGCTCCATGTCATTGTGTGTAGCTGCAGTCTCTGACCTGGAACTGATGAGATGTCTCGGGGGTCCCCGGGGCATAGGCTGCTGCCAGCTGTGAGCAGATTTCTTTCTGTATCATCTGTAGGTCTTTTAGCCTGGTATACAAATCATTATTACTATGACATGTTGGCTCAGTAACATCATCTAATACAGTCAGAGGAGCTGAGGCCCCATATAAGATCTCAAAGGAGGTTAGGCTGAATCTAGAAGGGAGATTTCTTGCTCTGAAGAGAACAAGAGGGAAGGAGTATCACCCAGTCTGCGCCAGTCTCCATGGTTAATTTGGTCAGGGTCTCTTTTAGAGCTTTATCTATTTATTCTGTCTTGAACTTTGAGGTCTGTAGATATAATGTAATTTTTAATCGACCTGTAAATACTTGGCCACACCCTGGCTTACCTCTGCAACGAAAGTAGGGCCATTGTCTGACCAGATTACCTTGGGCATTCCAAATCAGGGGAAGATTTCTTCCAGTATCTTCTGGATGACTATCGAGGCCGTATCTTGTTTGGTGAGGAAAGCTTTTATCTATTCCTGGAAAGGTATCTACAAACACTAGGAGATAAGCAATTTGGGCCTTTTCTTCTGTTGTACATTCTAAGTGAGGCCATCCCTTAGTCTAATCCCAGTTCCCAGTGGCTGTCTCTTGTAGGCCTGTAACCAGGATAGGCTCCTGCATAGCCATTCCCCGAGCCACTTTATCTGTTTTGTTACTGTCCCATGTCACTGAATCTCTTCCTTCCTGATGTCCTAGGCAATGAATAATACTTACAGTTGTTGGCTTCATCAGGGCATCCAAGAGATGGTAAGGCGTCTGTGGCACTGATGTGCTGGGGGGTAGAGGTTTTTCCATCCCAGATGACATTTGTGTTGTCCTTCATTGTAGCATGTACTTATCTCTGACCTTTATGAAGAAAACTGTTTCCATCAGTAGACAAGGTAGCCTTGGCTTTCAGCAGGGATCAATCAGCCAGTTGCAGAGGTCTTTTTTTCCACCCATTGGCTTCTGCCAATACTTGATACTCATGCTATGGTGGCTCCAGGTCAGGATTGGGCAGCAAGGTGACCAGATTGCCCCCAACCGGTGGAGAATCTAGTCTATGGGAGCTGACCAGTGGTCCCATCTTTCGGAACGTTCTATTCAGAGGCAAAATATCAGCCACTCTATCACCCTGGATTGGGTGACAGTTGTTAGTGCCTGGCTGGCAGGAGTGATGGGTTCTAGGCAGAACAGCACTAAGCCACACATCTCTCAGCATCAGGTACTGGTGCACTGAGACAGTCTTTAGCTCCACATACACAGTCTGCAGATATGCATACACATGGCCTCACCCAGCCATTTTAGCCCACGCAAGCCATCTTGGAGAGCAAATTTTTCATGAGCAAGGGATAGGGGCAGTCAGGGATGACCATGAGCTAGTGGGTTACCCGGCCCACGCCAAGGTCCACTGTTCTTCGGGTAGTCCATAAGTATTGTTTGTTGCCAATAGCCCCCTGTACCCAAGGTCTTTGGATACTGGCCCACTGGGGCATAGGAGCACAGAGCGTTGGGTCTCTGTATCCATAAAACAACTGGGCAGGCTTTTCTTCTATCTCTGCGTATAGCCAGCACTCTAGGACCAAGAGGCTCTCCAGTGGCCCCTCTTGTTCTTTCTGGGGCAGTCTCTGACCCAGTGTCCTTTTTCTTTGTATTAGGCACACTAATCTTTAGCCAGGAATTCTTTTCTGTTGTCAGGTACTGTCTTCTTAGGTTCCCTAACTACTGTGGCCAGTATATGTTCCTCTCTTGTCCTTTATCTCTCTTTAGCTCTCTAACTTCTTAACCCTTTAAATTTCTGTAACTTTCTCTTCATATCTTTTTCTTATCTTAGCCAGATTGGTGGGGCATTTTCCAGCCCCTCGGAGACCCACCCTTGGAGCCTGGGGGCAGACCCGGAGCACTCCCTACCTTCAGGCATATTGAATCCAACAGGCAGAAGTGAGGGCCTTCCATCCGTGTCTGGAACTTTTTTTTTTTTTTTTTTTTTTTTTTTGGCCTCTAGTAGGATTCTATATTTCCTGTAACAGCTATTAACAAAAAAAAAAAAAAAAAAAAACAAAAAAAACAAAAAAAAACAAAAAAAAAAAAAACAGAAGTGCGCACAAAAACAAAAGACAAGTGGCCGCCGCAAGATCACCACAAAACCGAACTGATTCAGATGGGAGCTTCCATGAGCTCACCAAAAATAGATGAAGGGGAGTGGATTCCATATCACTCCTCTTTTCTAACCAGAATCTCAACTGACAAGTTGTGTGTTCAATCTAGTGGTAACACAAAACAAAGACCTAAGACACACAGACAAAAACCACTCTGGAAATACAAATGGCCAGGAGGGCAGGTCTTTTCTCCAATCCAGGAGAATCACTGAATCCTCACAAGCACCCAGATGGGAATCTCCCAGGCGTCCCTGGGGTCCCTCCTCACCTCCTGGGATGTCTCCCAGGGCAGTGCAATCAGTGAGCCCCAGGCACGTCTACCGCTCACACTCGCTTCTCTCCTGAGACACGAGCCTCCCTTTCAGCCCGAGATGGGAGTGACTGTGAAACCAGAACTCCAGAACTGCCGAGCAAATACAGACCCAGAGTAGCAAATACAGACCCAGAGTTTAGCCGGCACAAAACACAGACACAGACAAAGACACAGATGCTATCTCACCTCCAAGTGGGTCTTTGGAGACAAGGGTGGTCACCCATCCCGGACGAGCCCCCAAATGAAAGACCCCCGGAGTGGGGAGACCCTCACTCAAGTCTCGGGATGACACAACCCCCCAAGAACTCACACAAGACCGTCCTTGTTGTAATCACATGAGGTTTATCGATAGCAACCAGTGCACTGGGGTCGAGACTCGTATCCCACGCAGGGGCAGTGGAGTTCGACCCCGAGAGGCTGGGAGAAGAGGTATTTAAAGGGAGAAACCACAACTCGAGGGGGCAGGGATGGCGTCATTGGAAAGTGTGTAGAATAACAGTGAAAAATCACAAGGAAGAACTCTCTGTCCCCCAAGATTGTTTCCTAGGAGAAGCTGTCTCTTACTTCTCAGATTGTTTAACTTCATGGTCCGCTAGTTCCTAGGAGAAGTTGTTTCCTGCTTCTCAAGATTGTTCTCTAAGATTTATGGTCAGCTAGTTTCTGGGAGAAAGCTGTTGAGCTGGCCAATGTAATTATCCATTCTATAGCCCTAGGAGAGGCTTTTTGGAACGTACAATTCTGGGGCCTAACCTGTTTTTTTTTTTTTTTTTTTTTTTTTTTTGCTCTAAACTTTGTGTCTAGGGGGACAACTTTAAAACTTTTATCTTTCACATTGTTATACAAAACACTTTGAGTGGCTGTGCTTCAGAAAGACCTCCTTGCTCTGACAGAGCTTTGAAATCCTATTCTGATGTACAGCTCCTGGGAGCGACCTGAGCAAGCTGGGTTGGGCCCTGTGGGGAGTTCTCTGTGGATTTTTCAGCTCAGACTTAAAACTGACTGATACATAGAGGTTAGGGAGAGAGGAGAGTATTCTAAGGGCTTTTGTCGTTGTTATTTTATTTTTGGACATGATTTCCTCTGCTGTCTTCATGCTCTCTGTGTAGCTGAGGGTGACCTTGAACTGGGGAATCTCCTGGCAGCCCCTTCTGAGGGCTGTGTTGAGGGGTGCACCACCAAGCCTGGCTTCTGCTGTTCTAGGAGTGATCCCAGCCTCAGGCTCCTTCAGCCCTAGCCCTTTGCTTAGCTGAGCTGACTTTTAGTTCCTAGCAGGTCTTGGGGAAGCAGGGCATCGGCTCTCATTCTAGCAGAAGTGCTAGCCAAGTTCCCCGCCACCCAAACTGTGCCCAGAAGACATGGCTTCTGACCTTGAGGAAATTAAAGGGCAAGGGGTCAGAGAGAGACCCTCCCCAAAGCAGCAGCTACTGTGAGTGTTCGTGGTGAAGTATGTACCTGGACTTTCCGTTGGCAATCTTGATGACGTACAGAGCTGGGCTGATTCAGGCCTGCCCGTCAGCCTTCCCACGATGCGTGTCGATGCTCTCACGTCCTGAACAGCAGTGCTTGGACAGCACAGCTCTGATGGCCATTATAACTCTCATTCTAATTCCTGGTCTGAAGTCTCAGCGAGACAGAATTGCCTCAAAGCTGAGGGGTGAAGGCAGATGTTTACATTCTGTGTTTGCCATTGTTGGCTAGTGCAGCTGATTTGGCTGCTTCTGGATTGGAATTAAATGTGTGTTTTCAGGAGTAAGGTTCAGGGTGAGAGCCTAGAGCAGTGTTTCTTAACCTGTGGGCCTTGACCCCTTTAGGGGTGGAGCTGACTGACCCTTTCACAGGGTCAGATATCCTGCCTATCCGACATTTACATTATGGTGGGTGGGTGGGTGGGTTGGTTTTTCTAGCCAGGGTTTCTCGATGTAGCCCTGCCTATCCTGGAACTCACTCTGAAAAACAGAATGGCCTCGAACTCAGAGATCCATCTGCCTCTGCCTCCGGAGTGCTGGGATTCAAGGCGTGGGCCACCACCGCCTGGCACTTTATGATTCATAAGAGTAGTAAGGTTCAGTTATGAAGTAGCAATGAAATATCATGGCTGGGGTCACGACTTGAGGAACCGTATTAAAAGGTCCAAGGTCGAGGACCATGGAGCTAGATGGGCTGCAGATTAGGCACCTGAGCAGGACAGGGTTGGTTTCCATCTCCTACCTTCGCCCTCTCTCTTTTCCTCCCTTTTCCCCGTTTGTCTGTCTGTCTCCTTCCTTTCCTCCCACACTCCCTCCTTCCTTCCTTTTTCTTTTTGGTGGCAAGGTGTCACATGACCCGGTCTGGCCTGGCATTGACCTTCAGTGCAGTGGAGGACGTCCTAACTGTCTGCCTGCTGAGTGCTCGAGGACAGGCGTGTATCACACCTGACCTCGGGGTTCCTCTGGGGGGTTTGTTTTTGTTTCTTGTTTTTCCAGATCTGTGGACTTGGTCTTTCTGATCTGTTGAGGTTTCTTCTGTAAGCGTAGTAGACCCATAGTGAGTGACTTCACTGAGCAGGATGGAGCTTGTGCTGCTGTCTTTCAGTGTTGGTCTCCACATAAAGGAATTCAGGGGCTGGAGAGACGGCTCAGTTGTTAAGAGCACTGACTGCTCTTCCAGAGGTCCTGAGTTCAATTCCCAGCAACCACATGGTGGTTCACAACCATCTGTAATGAGATCTGATGCCCTCTTCTGGTGTGTCTGAAAACAG
Source organism: Rattus rattus (assembly GCF_011064425.1). NCBI lineage: Eukaryota > Metazoa > Chordata > Mammalia > Rodentia > Muridae > Rattus > Rattus rattus. The sequence continues at coordinate 31,559,217 of NC_046168.1, forward strand.
CTACACTGTACTCATATAAATAAAATAAATAAATCTTTAGAAAAAAAAAAGGAATTCGGATCCACATGGGTGAGGAGTGTAAATGTTCATGGAATGGAGATTGCCCTGGGGTGGGGGTGGGGGTGGGGGTCCTGTAACCACCCAGCCCAGGCCTGCACATGCCCTCCCCGCCTTCCCTTCCTCCCTCCTTCTCTCCCTTCTGTGGTGCTGGTGATTGAACCCAAGGCTTTACACAGGCTAGGTAAGCATTCTTATCACTCAGCTACAACCCAGTAGCATTTTTATTAAACCCTCAAGATTTTCAGACGTGTGTACAATATCATATTTACTTTACTCCTCTAAGTCCTAGAACCAACCCCACAGCCCCTCCCAGCTTCATGACTTTTTTTTTTAATTCCACATCCAGTGAGCGGAAAAAGCTCGTCTGAGGAGGCCAGAGGGCGGCTGTGCTCGGTGGGCAGAGAGGTTTAGAGGACACTTTGCTGTTTTCTTATCAAGGTGGATGGAAACCTAAGTAATGTTTTGTCTTTTAAATTTGGACTCTGAGGCAGTGTAGTAACTCCCCCAGGATTGTCGTTCTCTTCCTGTTCTATCTATACATGGCTCCAAAATCTGAAATTTGTTTAATAAGCCTTTTTTAAGACTATGGAAACATGTTTGTCTTTTGCTTTTCTGTTTTGCTTTTCATTTTTTTTTAAAAGATTTTTATTTATTTTACGTATGTGAGTACACTGTAGAGTGAGTACACTGTAGCTGTCTTCAGACACACCAGAAGGTTTCAGATCTCATTACAGATGGTTGTGAGCCACCATGTGGTTGCTGGGAATTGAACTCAGGACCTCTGGAAGAGCAGTCGGAGCTCTTAACCACTGAGCCATCTCTCCAGCCTTTGCTTTTCATTTTTCTGGAGTGTGTGTGTGTGTGTGTGTGTGTGTGTGTGTGTGTGTGTGTGTGATTTATCTTTCTTGGTTTCATTGATTTTTGATAAAGAGCAAGCAAAGTTGGAGGTTAGGGAGGTGGAGGAGGAGTTGGGATGGGAATATCAAAATACATGAAAAATTTTCATTTATAAAAAGGCTTATATCACTTCTCAGCCTTTTGGCTAAGATCAAGTGTAAAAAAAGGCTTATTAAAATTAGTCTAGGGAAAGAGCTTCCTTGACATTGGATTTGACAACAACTTCTTAGTAATGACACCAAAGGCACAGGGCACAAAAGAAGAAAACAAATACTAATTGCGCTAATTTTAATTTTCATTAAAATGAGAAACTTAGTTGTGCCGGGTGTGGTGGTGCACCTCTTTAATCCCAGCACTTGGGAGGCAGAGCTCTGTGAGTTCAAGGCCAGCCTTGTCTACAGAGTGAGTTCCAGGACAGTCGAGGCTACACTGAGAACCCTATCTCAGTGAAAAACCACGATAGATAGATAGATAGATAGATAGATAGATAGATAGATAGATAGATAGATAGATAGATAGATAATAGTTGCATCAAAGGATATGATCAACAAAGTAAGAAATTTGTAGAATGAGAGAAAAGATTTGCAAATTATGTATTTAAAACCAGAGTCCTATACAGACCAATGGGAGAACTCCTAACAACTGTTATCGGGAACCTGAGCCACTTGATGTACAAATGGACGAAGGAGCCCTCCTTTGATCTAGCACTCAGGAGACAGAGCAGGTAGATCTCGGAGTCTCACGACAGCCTGGCCAACATCCCCAGTGAGCTCTAGGCTAGTTAGGGCTATTTACATAGATGCTTCTCTCTAAAGAGAATGCATAAAGAGACCGAAAAAAGCTTCCCGACCTAATTAATCATAAGAACATGTAAATGGGGTTGGAGCAATGGCTCAGTGGTTAAGAACACTGGCTGCTTTTAAAGAGGACCCAGAGCCAGTTCCCAGCATCTATGTGGTATTTCACAGACGTCTGTAATTCCAGTTCCAGGGACTCCACTGCCCTCTTCTGGCCCCTGTAGGCTTCAGGTATGCACGTGGTACATGGATATATATGCAAGGAAAACATCCATAGATATTAGGTAAATTCTTTAAAAAGGAAGATGCAAATATGAACTTCAGGTGACACTATTTAGTATTTCATTCCCATGGGATGACTTTTACCAGACCCAAGTATGGTAAGGACATGGTGAAACCTGGATGCTTGTGTAGTTCTGTCAGAAACCTAAAATAGTATGGCTGCTGTGGAAAATAGTGTGGCGGTCCATAGAAGAATACTAAAAATTTCCAGATATAGTGCCTTATCCCTGTAATTCTGACATCCATGAGACTGGAGCAGGAGGAGTGCCAGAACTTAAGAGCCATCCTGGGCTGTATAGTCAATCACAAGCCCGGGATACAGGGAAGATACAGTCTTAAAAACAAGTGTCTTTCCCGCTGCTCCCCTCAGAGAGGGCCTTAGTGCAGTCATTCCATATAGTACATGAAGGGCACAGCCACATACTTAAAAACTCATCCAAAGAGAAGCAGGATTGCCGTTCTTGTACAGAAATAAAGAGGCTAGCCCCGGGAGCCAGCGAGATGTCATGGCAGGCCAAGCTGCCTGCCGACAAGCCTGAGAGCCTTGGAGAGAACCGACTCCTGTGGATTGTGCGTTGCCCTCTGTCCACACCCACCGACTAAAATTTAATAATACAAATAAGAAAGCTAATCCAGGAGTCGTGCTTGCCTGAGGGTCACCGAGACCTCTGTAGATTAGACGATGTCTGTGGTCAAGACCACCATTTTCTTCCTTCTTCTTTTTCTTTTTTTTTTTTTAACTTTTTTTACTGATTCTTTGTGAATTTCACAGCATGCACCCCAATTTCACATCATGCACCCCAATCCCACTCATTTCCCCATCCCTTCAAATCCACCCTTCATGTTTGAAAACTCTCCTCCAAGGAAAACAAAAGGTAAAAATAAAATAATATGAATATATATATGAAATATATACAGAAATTTTAAAAATAAAACCACAAAACAAAAATCCCATCTTGCCATGGAAGCTCCAGTGTGTCAGATTATATACCCTTTTGCCCAAGTAGTTTTTTTTTTTTAAAGATTTATTTATTTATTTCATGTATGTGGGAACACTGTCGCTGTCTTCAGACACACGAGAAGAGAGCATTGGGTCTCATTACAGATGGCTGTGAGCCACCATGTGGTTGCTGGGAATTGAACTCAGGACTGCTGGTCTAATCGGTGCTCTAACCACTGAGCCATCTCTCCAGCTCCCAATAGTTTTTCTTGCAGATGTTTACTGCAATGCAATGGGTTGTTGGTCTGGTCTAAGGCCTTTGGCCTCTGCTACACTATCAGTACTGGATCCTCACTGGGACTCCTCTAAGATCCCTGTGCTGCCTCGTGTCATGGAGATCTATAGCTTTCCATCTGTGGACTGGCCCTCGTCATGTGCTTCAGCAGTTCACAGATGGGGTAGATGCTGGGGTGGGCCAACTCAGAACCCTGGATCCGGGTCTGGGTGGAAGCTTAGGTGGTCAGCCCAGCATCTCTCCTGCACCCACACTACCAGGGCCAGCTCTCACAGTTTGTCCAGGAGAGAGGTGGGAGCTGCTCTCCTGACCTCTGCAGCTAGCGAGGGGCAGGGCCACCTCTAGTTTTCTGAGCCAGCTCACCCACCTACCACAGGTGGTCGGGGAGTGGCAGGGTGAGGAACATCTCTCCCATGCCTGTCCACTGCACAGTGTCAGCAGAAGGGCCAGTGCCTGCCACCAGGGCTAGCTCTATTGTGCTGCCCAGGTAAGGGCTGGGGCCAGCTCTCCTGCACCCACACCACCAGAGCCTGCTCTCCCATGCTGTTCAGACCACGGCTGGAACCAGCTCAGTGCAGTGCTAGGACTTCAACATGGCTTAGGTGGTAGCCCAGACCAGAGACATCCGCATACCTCTCCAACCTTCCCCACCCCCTGCCCCAGTAGCAGCTCAGGTCACAGATAATTGCACAGACCCCAGCTGCAGTAAGGCCATAGACTCAGATGTGGCTTTTGGAGGAAGCCCAAGTGCACATGTCACACGGTTTCAGGTGGTTGTGCAGGCTTCTCATATCTGTCTGTTCTGTATTTCACCACAGTGTACAAACCCCTCAACTACATTTTCTGTCCCATCGTAGTGGGAAATACTAAAAAAGCAATCCACGCTAGTGCAGGCAAAGCACCGGCCTGTTCTCATCTCAGGAGACTCTCTGACCCGGAGCTCCGAAATCTCTGCTAAGTTCCCACGGCAGGCTGCTGCCACACCAGCCCCACACATGCAGATTTACACGGCTAGGTGGGGAGCACTTCTTGCAAACCCACGCTTTGCCGCCACCATACTTTTCTCTCTGGAACCTAGCTGAGTCACCAGGTGAAGGAAAACACCTCACACTCTTAGTTTAGAATCAACAGGTAACACCCATTGCCGGGCGCAACAGCTACCATCCTAGTTTGTAAGCCATTCTACGTTAAGTTCTCTGGTGGCATATGGGGTGGGGTGGGGGGGTGGGGACAAGACAACTCTTGTTAGCTACATCTCCTTCTCCGAACTCTCCTGTTCAAAACCAAGTCACCTCTTCCGGCCTCCTCGCTTCTCCTCCCCAACCCAGTGATTGGTCCCCTAAAATCTTTATTCATTAGGGGGCGGTCCTGCCACATCCTCTATCTTCACTGTGTACTCTCTTTCCTGTCTCTCCTTCACATATTCACTCACTGCAGTGGCGTCCTTGGTGGGTGCTTGAGTGTCTTTCTTCTGGCCACTCCAGGCTCAGGACCTGGATTTTGTTGCGGTAAATAATAAATAAAGGGCGGACCAGTTCCGGCGCTTAGCCTGCGGTTGCATTCCCGCTAGTTCCAGAAAGATGCCGCGCGTGCGCTGGAACAGCTCTCTGACTGCCTGGGTCAGAGAGTATGTGGGGGCAGCATGGAGCTGCTGAGATAATTAATGCACTGTCGCACTGTCGTCACCTTGGTAGATCTCTCCCAGGTGGGTAGTGTAACTGGTCAGTTGTAAACTAGCTCTCTAACATTTGTTAGCTTTTCAGTAGGAAAAATGGCTTTAGAAACTCAGATTTAAAATTTAAGAAAGAATGAATTGACATCCCTTTCGAAAATAGCATAAATTTTATTAGACTTCACCTGTTTTAAATCTTAGTACTTTTATTGCTGCCAGGATTTTTTTTTTTTTTTTTTTAAATCACAGATCTCACTCTATAGCCCAGGCTTGCCTGGAACACACTCTAGCCCAGACTGGCCTTGAACTAGTGGTGATTCTCCTGCATTAGCTTCCTGCATGCTAGAACCACAAGGATAAGCCACACAACTGACTGTAGAACTTAGACAGCTGCAGGCTCGCTGGGGACCTGTGTGGCCTGAATGTCACTGTGAGCAGCTTGCCTGGAAGCCCTGTGTCCACCTTATCTGTGAGAATCACAGCTGTAGCTGTGTATCATGTATGTGTGTAGCAGATGTATCTGCTCATAGACTTAGGAGGAGGTCCAAGAAACCATGCACAGCAGACAGCCGACAGTTCTGAGCACACTGGGTGTCAAGGTGCATGCACATATTCCCAGCACTTAGAAGGCCCAGGCAAGATGATCTAGAGTTCAAGGGCTGGAGAGATGGCTCAGCCGTTAAAGGCTAGGCTCACAACCAAATATAGAGTTCAAAACCAGCCTGGGCTATACAGCAAGATCCTGCCTCAGAAAAGAAAAATCCTTGGACAACTTGGATATGTTCATCACGTGGTATTAATCGTGTGCTTTGAAATCAGTTTTGTGCATACAGACATCCTTTTCCAGATTCTGATCAGTTAGGCTAAGGGAGCTCGAGAGAACTGGCCAGTTTGTGACAACCAGACAGGTAAGCCCCTCGGGGCCTGTAGTTCAGGTCTAAAGTTCTGAATTCTCAATCCCAAACCTAATATTGTTTCTGGACTCATAGTCAAGAAAGCAGAAGCTGGGCCGGAGAGATGGTTCAGTGGTTAAGAGCACTGGCTGCTCTTCCAGAGGTCATGAGTTCAGTTCTCAGCACCCACATGGTGGCTCACTACTGTCTATAGGGTATAGGGGGATCTGACGCCCTCTTCAGGCAGGAGGATGCGTATGCAGCAGAGCACTCATGTAAAAGAAGCCAAGAGCCATTGCTTTTCATTATCTAATCCAAAAAGGCCATTTAAATTTTCTTAGCTTCCTGCCCCTAGAGGCGTTTCAAGTATGGCTTCCATGTCATGTGTGCATCAGCAGGTGGCAGGGAGGAGAGAGGCTATGTGTACACTCAGTGTTCTCACCTGTGAATAAGCCTGACGTCACCACCAGTCTGGAGCCAGGGAAGCCTGGGTGGATTTCCAGGATGGGGAGCAAGTTAGAGACTAGAAGAACCCCACATGCGATGGTGTCCCCAGGCGGGGTGAGCCTGAGGCAGACAACTCTTGCAAGGAGTCACTGGACTGGGCCATCTGATGTGGCCACCACCAGACTGGCATTGTGCAGGCCCAGGGACCACAGGAGGCAGACCGTGCCTGGTGTCACAGTGTACAAGCAGGGCATAACACTCCTGAGATGACCCCAGACACTCAGAGACCCTGGGTCTGAGTCTGAGAGAAGCAAGTAAGTGATCGAGAGATGGAAGAAAAAGAGAAACCAAGGATGTGGGCACAACGAAGAGAGGCAGAACTGGAGACCGGCGGGTAGTGAGGAACAGCCTGATGTGAGTAGCCGGTGAGACCATGGTGGGGTCCTGGCCTGTGCTCCAGCCAGGGCTGTGACTAGGTCCACGGCCCTGTAGCAGCAGGGGTCTGTTACCACCAAAGGCCAGGTGGAGATTCCTGGTCTGGGCTGCTGCCCAGGGACAGTTGATGTCTGAAGTCTGTGCAGAACTGGCCCCACCCCTCACTTGGGCATCATGGGAGAGCAGATCCTAAGGGCATGAGGACTGGAAAGCCCCTTCACTCCAGCCGGCTTCAGGACTCAGGAGGGTGGGCAGGTGAGCCAGCACCAACAATATGACCCTGGGAGACCTGGCTCTACCACTCATCTCCCGTGCTGTGGGGTGGACAAAGAAAAGATACCCTCCTCCCCTCTTGCCCCTCACCACCTGTGGCAGGCAAGAGACCTGGCCTTGTGGTCATGAGAGCAAAGAGCTGGCCCGGACCCTCACCTGCTGCAGCACTTGGAAAAGCAGGCCCTGCACCTCACCTGGGAAACACAGTAGAGCTGATCCTAGATGTGGGGATTGCAAGCAGGCTGGCCCCAAGGGCATGGTGAGTGTGGGAGACCCAACCCTGCCTCTTGTCTGCTATGCAATATGGCATAGACAGGGGAGAGATTCCCTCTCCTCCCGTGGGCCCTGAGGGCAGGAGAGCTGGCCTTGCCTCTTGTCTGCTGGGCAGTGGCATGGATGAGGGAAATATGCCCTCCTCCCCTCCCTCATTCCTTGCCAGTACTGCAGGCAGGAGAGCTGGCCCCAGGCCATGAGAATAGAACTGTCCCTAACCTGTTCCAACATTCTGGAGAGCCCTGTACCTCACCTGAGCAGGATGGAGCTGGCCCTGGATGGTTGGTTGCAAGTGAGCCAGCCCAGACAGCTGGAAAGCCACTGGGCTGACCTCTCAGACACCTCTCAGGCCCAGATCCAGGGATTAGAATTGGCTCTACATCTTCCCAACAGTGAACTGCTGGACTGCATGAAGGGACCAGTCCAAGAACTGCAAGATCTTCATGACACAGGGCAACCACAGGGTATCTGAGAGGTGTCTCAGTGAGGATCCAGCATTGATGGAGTAGCAGAAGCCAGAGGCCTCAAACCAGGGCAGTGACTCATTGCAGTGAACATTTGTAAGCAAAGAAGCGTGGACAAAAGATCGTATACACTGTGACACACTGTGACACACTGCAGCTTCCACAACGAGTTTTTTCTATCCGAGGGAGGTGGCAAGGGTAGAGAGCAGGGGAGGGGAGATGAGTGGATTGGGGCGCATGATGCAAAATCCACAAAGAACCAGTAAAAGGTTTCAAAGTTGTTGTTAGCGTGATCAGCTGCATAACAGCCTGGCACACTTCCTTTCACTTGCCACTTGGTTAGAGTCTCCTGTATCCCCTGTGTTTTCATTCATTAAGCATCAAGCTCTCAGCCGTTGTTTCAACCGTAAGGCTAGCTCTTCCCTGGCTGTGTCGCGTCCTGTGCTCCATCTGAGCAGACTGCTGTGGACACGCTCTCTGCCATGTTTCCACTGTGCTCATGGGACTTGTTCCCTGGATCCACCACAGTGCATGATACACAAGAGGTGTTTATGACTGGATGAAAAAACCCTGAAGGAGAGGAACCTAGACTCTACCAAAGTCAATACTTCAAGGCTAGAGGGACGACTCAGTGGTTAAGAGCACTTGTCGCTCTTGCAGAGGACCCAGGTTCCATCCTGAGCACACACATAGTGGCGTCTGCCTGTCTGTCACTCCAGTTCCAGTGAAGCTGATGCTTTTTCTGTCCTCTGTGGACATTGCGTGCACACGGGACAAACTTCCATGCAGAGAAAGTAAATGTTGGAGGGAGAATGAACACTTGAGCAAAGTGCTGGCCTAGATGAGTCTTTGGAGAGATCATGAATGCCGAATGTTCCCATACATCTTATTTTTAAACAAAAGGCGAGAGTCATAGCTGCAAGATGGGAGGAAGTATTTTCATGCTCGTTATTCTGTTTGTCTTCAGGCAGTTCCTGTGTTTCTCATTTTGCATAATGCGGCTGAAGTTCTCACCTGTGGGTTCCAGAAGTGTGTCTGGAAAGAGGTAAGGGATCAAGCAAAATCCTAGTTTCACAGCCCCTGCTTTAAATGCCACAGACCTGCTTTTTACTCAATGACCTGGCTTAGTTAGCGCTACTGTTGTGATGAAACCCCATGACCATAGCACAGGGCTCATTTCACTCATGTTCCGTACAAGAATTCACTTCAAAAGCAGTGAAGGCGGCAACTCAGATTCAACCTGGAGGCAGGAGCTGATGCAGAGGTCTTGGAGGGGAGCTGCTCACTGGCTTGCTCCTCATGGCTTGCTCAGTTTGCTTTCTTATAGAAAGATCAAGAGTCATCAGCCCAGGGGAGGCCCCACCCACAATGGGCTGAGCCCTCCTCGGCTTAGCTCAGGGGTAAATGTCTTCTGCAGGAGACTTAGGGGGCGGCTCTGTAGGGAAAGGTTTTCCCCACTGCAGTTGAGACAGTCCTTGCTTGCCCACACTGTTTATTCATTGTTCATCGTGGAAAATGGGTGCACCCCACTTCCTCAGGGTGGACCAGAGATTAAATACCCTTTGCAGGAAGGACTACCTGGGAATGGAAGCTTATTGGCTAAACCTCCGGTCCTCTTATTAGCATGGAGAACTCTATGTTCTGTGCTATGTGACTACAGGTCATGTTCTTTATGTGGGGAGTGTGGTCAGGAATCTGGTCAGGTTTGTAATGCCTGCTGTCCTCAGGTATGAGGTGCTGGGGTTTCTGAACCCACCTCAACCCTACCACATTCCCTGGCATGGCCAACTGCCCTAGAAGACACGACTCAAGTGTATGTCCTTCTTTCCAGCAGTTTTCCAGTCAAGACTGTCTGACAGTGGTCACTGACTCAGGGAGCCCAGCTTGCCTGACGATGGGACCCCAGGCCAGGGAAGAACCAGACCCGCAGGAGACAAGGAGGGATTTGCTGTGGGAAAGCATTCCCACGTGTAGCTCCTTACACAGAGCGCGACCCTTTGCCCACTCGACAGAGATTGGCTTTAGGGTTTAGATACTGTTTCTAAAGAACTGGAAGGTCACCTGGGTAGCTCCAGTGAGGGACGGCTTTGTTGGAGCGTTTTCTCAGACAAAGAGACCAGAAGAGAAGCAGGCTATGAAAGAGGTCAGCACAGGAGAATGGAGGAAAGAACAAAGGAGCAGTCTCACCGAGCCTTTGTCTACCCAGGCCTTCATTGGAGAGGGCATGAAAGTCGCATTCTGATCCCATTCACCCTGGGCACAGAAATCCCATTTTACATCCTCAGGCCAATCAAGTTAGAAAGTGACTAAACCAGCCTTTACCGTTGGTTTAACTTTGTAGTCTGAAGGTTGCCCCTGCAGCCCAGGATAGGTATTTAGATGGGAGATCCTTGACTACTTTGTTACAGAGAGCTTAGTCGGGCCAAGGAAGCCCTTTTAACTATGTGGTCAGTTTAAGGCCTAGGCTGTCCTTTAGGTTTTTGTGTTTTGTTTTTGAGACTCGGGTCCCTGGCATGGATTTACTGTGTAGCTAAGTGTTGCAAGTGTGTCCCAGTGTCCCGTTCCTGTGGTAGTGGGGATCAGAGCCAGCTTAAGCAGGAGGCTTTACTAGCTCCTTTGTCCCGGTCCAGCTCTGCCCATGTTATCCACTCGTCCTGGACAGAGAGAGGCCTTAGTGACAGTGAGACCTAGCATCCTAGGATTGCTTGCCCCTCTCACCTTCAGCTGCTCCTGCTTCCACTCTTGCCCCTACGTCATGAAGAACACGGTTGCTCCCTCCCTCACACACTGTCAGAGCCAGTGAGGTGGCTCACTGGGTAAGGTTCTGTCTCCACACTGCACACCCAAGCTTGACTCTCAGAACCCACATGGTAGAAGAGAACTGACTGCCGTAAGTTGTCCTTGGAGCTGCACGTGCACCCCCAACACTAATAATACATGTAAAACCAGGTTATGGTAAGGTTTGGCTTTGCCATTATGAATACATTTTAATGGGGTAAATTTCTAAAGAGTGAAATTGACCCATCATGGAAACGTTCCCAGATTATGAGAATTCACTTGATATACAGTCTGTAGTCATTTTTCACCACACATAGTTAATTCTATGTGTTCTTTCTCTGTGCACCCCTGTCCCTTACACATACAGAGTTTGACTATAAACTAATTATTGACTTTGCTCTGGGAAGTGACCTGGCTACCAGCTTCTCCCAGCTTCCCTTGAATCCTCAGATAAAAACACACACACACACACACACACACACACACACACACACACACACAGTCGCTCAATTTCAACTTGCCTTCTTGGCACAATTGCTGGGCGCTACTGTCTCCCACCTGGAAAAGTATGCCTTTAATAATATTTTTAGCTCCGCTCTTGCCACCTGCCCCAAACTTCAGTGGCTAGTCCCATCTAGCCCCTGCCAGACACCCCTGACCACCCACAGGCCCCAGCTCCTCCTGAGACCTCACACAGCTGCCAGGTTCTTCTCCCTCCAAAGCATGGCAAAACTTCGTTCTCCTTCCTCGAATCGCCTCAACTGCCTCCAGGGACCCGGAAGTCTCGCCTGTACCTTCTGCCCAGCAATTGGTCCATGGCTTTCTTTACTGACAAATCAAGAACCAATTGGAAAACAGGACCTTAACATCAGACCCACTCCCTACAGCTATTGGTAGCTTGTGGGATGACCACTGTTGTTTTTTTTTGTTTTTTTTTTTAAATGTATATTGTTTATACTAGATAGAAAACATCTCGTCAGGCCTACAGTTGAGATATGGAGCTGCATTTGTGGTCCTCCTGGAGCTCAGAATTGAGTGGAAAGGAACTGACGTTAATGTGTGGGCTTTGATGCCATAGGGTCATGTGGAACTGGATGTGGGAGGACTGGTGACTTCAGCAAAGGCCTTCCGGGGGATAGGTTTGAGTTGAGCTATGTGGGGTGCATGGAGATTTCCAGCTGGACAAGGGGAAAATGGAAATATAAGGTAGGGAGGGAATTAAGCAGTTGAAGGCTGGTGACTTAAGGTCGGAGGCCGTCCCTGGAGGACTGGCAGGCCTGCAGGCAGGCTATGTCATTCATGGTTATTGACCCGTAAGCACACTGGCCATGTGGGTAACGCCCTGAGAGGGCACCCTGCCACGGCTGAGTGTACTTTAGTAAATTAGGTAACCCACAGGGAATTTTGCCCTCATTATAATTTTTGTTACTGTGATCTTTTCTTCCTCACTGAGTAGCCCAGGCTAGCCTTGAACTTGTAGTCTTCCGGTCTCTGTCTCCCCAGGGCTGGGATTACAGGTGTCTCCCCCAGACCCTGAGCTGTTATGGGGACTGATTACTTTGGGATGAAGGCCCTGAAATGGGGATGCCTTCCAGTCACACCTCAGTTGCTGTCAGAGTCCTGGGCAGCTGAGTGGTATGATAAGCTTCGCTCACACTCTTGCTCTCCATCTCAGCCTCTCTAGTCAGAAAGGGCTGGACTTGGGAAAATAGATCCGGGCATGGTAGCTCATACTATCATCCCACTTCTCAGGAGGATGAGGCAGAGGGATTATTTTGAATTCAAAACCAGCCTGAGAGACATGAGACAGTTTTGTCTCATGGGAAAAAAAAAAATCTGGCTGTGATAGTGCATTCCTGAATCCCGGGAGTGGAAGGTGGAGTGAGTTCAAGTCCAGCCTGGGCTACATGAGACCCCACATCAAATGAAACAAAATGCATTATAGCTAAAATGAAGTAAAACCAATTTAATATAAAGAGAACCTGTCCTCTGAGAGGCTGAACTCCAGTGGACTGGTGACATCGTCGTTCTGTCACAAGCCAACAGTCGTTACTGAGTAGATGTGCTCTTCATGGCAAAGGTAGGCCAGCCCTGCAACCTCTGCCCTCTGAACTTGCTCTTAACAAGGTTCGTGATGTTCCATTATGTTTAGATCCTAATACAGCTTAAAAAACAACACATTTTACCCTAACAGGGTCAAAACTACAGGTCTTATGAGCTGAGGCATTCTTCCCACCAGGGGGCAGCACAGCCATGCTCGCCCTGCTTCCCTTAGTCTGAAGATCCCAAAGAGACAAGCCCTAGCTTTGTATTCAAACAACATGTACTTATTAATAGAATAAAAACTCAGCTATTTTCCAACATGTGAAAACTTAAGGCATCCCAGAGAACAGACCATCGGTTTCATTTCTTTGGACAGGGTCTCAGACTGCCCTGGAACTGTCAAGTTGTCTAGCCTGGAACTCACTCTGTAGCCAACAGTGGCCTTGAACTCATGATCCTCCTACCTTAGGCTCTGGAGTGCTGGATGACAGGTGTGTGTCACTGTGCCTGGCTTCAGCCCTTTGCTTCTTCAAAACACACTTATACTTAACACTGTCTGAATAGGCATCCAAAACTGTAGTTTGTCCCAGATAGTAAAATGAGTCCGAAATATCTAGAATTAATATGTCATTCTTCCTGACTGATTCAGCTAAACCTTCATTTTTCTGTGCCAAGGGTTAATTTACTTGATCTGATTAAAAAGACATTGTCAGGGAAGAATCCTGGTTACACTTTCTTCATTCCAATGCCAGGTTTTCTGTTCCCCCAATCTGCTATTTTTTTTCTCTCTGAGAGTGAGACTCAATGTTCCTTACCCTCATTTCTGTTTACTGTTCATACACCACAAACCGTGAAACCATGCTAACAGTCGGAGCTGAGTGAATGAAGGGATATTTAGAGAGACACCAGTGTGCTGTGCACAATGATACATGCCCCTAGTTACAGCTACTCTGGCTGAGGCAGGAGGATTACTTGAGTTAGGTGTTCAAGAATAATCTAGAAAACATAGCAAGACCAACACCCTCTCAAAAATCATTAAATAGGAGGCAGGAGGTATGGTTTAGAGGTTAAGCCCACTTACTGCATTCGCAGGGGATCTGGTTTTGGTTCCCAGAATTCACATCAAGTGTCTTATAACCTTGTAACTCTATTTCTAGGAGATTCAGTGCCCCCTTCTGGTCTCTGGGCATCTGTACACATGTAAAGTCATACAGACACACATACATGTAAATAATAAATATTGAAATAAATCACTAAATAAATTAATACACACACAGAGGTTAGAGGTTGGCGTAGAGGTTAGTTTCTTTTCCTGTGGAAATCGCATTGACTTCTCTCTGTCCTTGGATTTGTGTGTAGGATTTGAGGATTGGCCCTGACAGGCTGTTGTTCACCTGCTCACACTGTACCATGGTCAGAGCGCTCTGGCGGGGACTCAGCTCTGGCTAAGTCATTCTTTGTTTGGTCCAAGCAGCAGAAGCAGCAGAAGCACTAAGTGTCAGCAAGCTCTCTTTAAAATAAATAAATTAACAAGAGATTTATTTATGTATGTATTTTGCATATGTAGATGTTTTATCTGCCTACATACACATCAGAAGAGGGCATCAGATCCCTTGGGGCTACAGATAATTATGAGCCACCATATGGGTGTTGGGAATTGAACTCAGGACCTTAGGAAGAATAGCCAGCTCTCCTAAACTCAAGTGATTCTCTTTGCTGAGCCATCTCTCTATCCTCTGGCCGTGAGCCCTTAAGCTCCCTAAAACATTTATAATTTATTTGCTTTTTAATCTAAATGTTTCTGTTCAAGGGAATTAAAGAGTTTTGAAAGACTAATAATTATTATTATGTCTCTTCACTTTCATACAGAAAACATCGCTCTCAAAGATCTGTAGGTAAGTTGAAACAGCCTGAGGATTTAACCTGATTTTTAACTCAGCTTATAAATTGCCGAAGGGGGGATTTATTATCATTTACTATCATCAGGCACACATTTGTGCTTTGTTTCCCGTTTTTAAAATTGTTCTCTTCTTTCTGGGATATTTTCTTCTGAGGGGAAAACTAACCCAGTGTTATATTTCCGCGATGAGTACACAGAACTTCACTAATTGTGCAGTGGTGGTGGTGGTGGAGAACATGAAAACCACGCAACAACTTAAGGTCTAAAAAATAAAATCAGGGCTGGGCTAGGGTAGAAGGGGTGAGGGATGCAGGGGGTCGGGGGAGATAGCTAGTTAATAGTGCTTGTCACAGGAGCATGGTACCCTTATTAACCCCTAGCTCACACTTCAAAAGCCCAGTGTGGTGACAGATGTTTGTAATTCCAGTGTGGGATATAACGGGGAGACATGATTCTGAGACCCTGTCTCAGAACGCAAAATGGATCATTCCTGTGTCATGATTTTAAGCCTCCACATTTCACACATACACACACACACACACACACACACACACACACACACACACACACACACACTCTTTAAAATGATATTTGCATTATTAGGTGTCTTAACTAGGGTTTCTGTTGCAGTGGAAAAAGCAAGTTGAGGAGGAAAGGGATTGTTCAGTTTATACTTCCACATCACAGGTCATTGTCAAAGGAAGTCAAAACAGCGACCTCAAGCCAGGGTGGAACCTGGAGGCAGGAACTGGAACAGTTGCCATGGAGAGGCGCTGCCTACTGGCTTGCACATCATGGCTTGCTTAGCCTGCTTTCTTATAGAACCTAAGACCACCAAGCCATGGATGGCCTCCACCCACAGTGGGTTGGGTCCTCCCCTGTCACTCACTAATTAAGAAAATGCCTTACAGCCGGATCTTAGGGAGGTGTTTTCTCAACTGAGGTTCTTTCCTTTCAGATAGCTCTGTCTTGGGTAAAGTTGGCATAGATTAGCAAGCATGGTGGGGTCTGTAATTTCCATGATGATCAAAGTACATCTCAGGGTCTGAATTGTGGTCTCCGGCTGTGATCATAGAGAGGTTTTAAAATGCCCTGTGCCTTAGAGGGGTCTCAGCAAAGTGTGTCCGAGGCAGGCCAGACTCTGATGTAGGTGCCTGTGCCTCCACTCTTTATGACAGTGTTTGGTTGCCGGGACTGCCCTCCCCTCAGCAGTGATTGGGAAGCACCCTGAAGGCAGAACAGCAGCGTAAACTGGTTTAGGTTGTGTTGTTTTATGGATTCCAGGGCTTTCATCCGCCCAGTACCCCTCACTCACCTTCCTTGGCTTTTAATACGGGTTGCAACTTGGAAAATAAAATGTCAACACAACCTTAGGACCCGTCTTCTTTAGAAGGAGATTAGCTGCTGTGCAGAGCTATTTATGATCTGTGAGTGACTGCTTGATGTGGTCAGTGTGGCTTGAGGGCAGGTGCTGTGGGAGCCGGTCCAGTGTCACTCCTGATATCCCTGTGCTGCCCATCCCGCTTGTGAGGAAGCATTGTGCATTCTAGCTGGCCTTTCTGTTGAGGGAGCTCCCAAGTTCATGCAGATTCCTCTCCTCCCCACTAAACCCGGCATGTTGTTGTGCTGGCCCAGGAAACCCCTGTTGGTCCCCTCCACTCATCCCTCCTGCCTTCACTACCCTTTAGAGACCACAGCTGCCAGACGAGGGTAGACTGAGTGCAGAGGCTTCTGGGCCGTGGCTGGCACGTGTCCTTCTGACTCATAACTAAGGCCCAGCTATGAGGGGTTCCCAGTTCTTCATTCTGCCTTGGGCCGTGACAGCGCTGCAAGTCTGGGTGCAGTACCCAGCCACACATTACAGCAGGGAGGACCATAGGAATGGGTTGGCATCACTGTTCACCGTGTACTGAGGTTGTAACTCTCAGGTTGCACTTTACGCTCATGTGGTGTATGTTTGTGCACATATGTATGCTTGTGACCTACATACAGGATTCTCTTGGTATGAGATACCTCACATGCCCTACGCAAAAATCTCCCGAAAGCCAGGTATGGTGGCATAGAAAGCCCCACAATACCAGCTTCTCAGAAGTCTGAGGCATGAGATTTGCAGATTCAAAGCCAGCTTGGGCAAGATCGTGAGATCCTATCACGTGATAAAAAGTAAAAAAAAAAAATTAAATAAGATTTCCAGGTGCAGATGCTGTGCTGCGTGCTGCCCCTGTGTGCTGACTGAGTGCTGCCCCTGTGTGCAGACACTGAGTGCTGCCCCTGTGTGCAGACACTGAGTGCTGCCCCTGTGTGCAGACACTGAGCGCTGCCCCTGTGTGCTGACTGAGAGCTGCCCCTGTGTGCTGACTGAGAGCTGCCCCTCCTATGAAGACACTGAGCACTGCCCCTGTGTGCTGACTGAGTGATGCTCCTGTGTGCTGACTGAGCACTGTCTCTGTGTACTGACTGAGTGCTGCTCCTCCTATGCAGACACTGAGCACTGCCCCTCGTGCCTTTGACCTCACAGTTGCCAAGGATGCAACAGATCAGGGGCAGGGGTATGGCTGTACATGTTGCTGTCTTATAAAATGGCTAAAGAATGGGGAGTAGGCTGGCTTGGGGTCAGTGCTTCTTGGTGCCTCTTTTTAAAAGGAGAAATTTGTTGGACAAAACCCAAAGCAAGGTCTTTCTGTGTATGAAACCCAGAGGAGAGATGCCAAAACCAGGGATTCTGATAGCCCAGGTGGACTTTGAGCAGCAGAGAGAGTTCTGAAAATACCTGAGTGGGTGTGGTAGGCTGTTTGGTTGGTTGGTTGGTTGGCTTGGTTTGGTTTTTTGAGACAGGGATTCTTTGTGTAGCCCTGGCTGCCCTGGAACTCACTGTAGACCAGACTATCCTCCACCTCAGAGACCTGCCTCCTCTGATTCCCCAGTGCTGGGGTCAACAGCATGCGCTCTCACCATCTGGCTCTGTTGGGGTTTTGTAAGAGAATTTTTAAGAGGAATATTTTGTAGAAATCTCTAAATACAAATAAAGTAGACCATGTAAAATAAAGTTTCTGGATAGGTTTTCCTAGTCAGGGACCCAGATGCACCCCCTCCCTTCCCTCAGGATGAGGCAAGCACAACCTAGCACTGTAGGATTTCACCTGTATTTCAGGAGCACAAAAGGCTTTTCTTAAAAACCTTCTGTCTGGAAGCGAAGATTAAGCAGTAGGTGCTAAAGTGATACTCAGAGGTTAAGAGCTCTTGAATGCTTTTCCAGAGGACCCAGGCTCAGTTCCCAGGCACCTCACGACTGTCCGCAACTCTGTTTCTGGGGGATATGATACCCTCATGCAAGCAAAACACCAATGCACACAAAACAAACAAGTCATTTAAAACAACAGTATTTTTAAAAAGATTAAGCAAGATTCTTACAGTGAATTCCTACATTTACACATTTCTACCTTTTTTGTATTTGTTTTCTTTCTCCTCTCTCATATATATATATATACATATATATATGGACCCGTCTATCTGTCTGTCTGTCTGTCTGTCTATCTATCTATCTATCTATCTATCTATATTAGTATATCTAAGAATATATATGTATATGTATATACATATTTTTTTAACCTGTATTTTTCTGATTCACTTGAGAGTCAGTTCAGAGACCATGACCCTGTTCTTAAGTACTTTGTCTCTTAATATCAACCATCCCTGATGTAACCAAAACACATTTACATTTAGTGGACTACATTGATAAGGTGCCCTTATCTGATACCAAGTTCATGTTTAAATCTTGTCAGTATCCCATTTTGTCTTTATAAGAGTTTCCCCTATGGGACGGCATGTGCCTTTCAATACCAGCCAGTTCTTCAACCTTTATTTTTGTTTATTTTTTTTTACTTGCCTTCCCATTAAATGTTTTAAATATACATTTATTTATTGACGTGTGTGTGTGTGTGTGTGTGTGTGTGTGTGTGTGTGTGTGTGTGTGTGTGTGTGTCTTCTGTCATGCATGGATGTTAAAGGACAACTCACTGGGTTAGCTCTTTCCTTCCACCGTGCCCCAGGAATTAACCTCATAACTCAGCTGTCCTCATCCCCCAGCAGCAAGCACTGTTGCCTTCTGCAGCGGCCTGGTCTCTACACTGTTGACGGTCCAGGGCTGTTGTCTGTGGACTGTGCCTAAGTTTAGGTTTATTGTATTATTTCCACATTATTAAGTTCGAGTACCTAAGGTGCTTGATACCACTTGACTGATTCTGTGTCCTGAGTGTAACTTATCAAGAAGCACATGTTTGATATGCCCTGTTATTGGAGATACCGAGATCAATTATTTAGTCAGAGCGATGGTGGACCATGAGGTAATGCTGCCTCTCCCATATCTGGGGTTACGGGTGACCTCCCAGTTTGCCTGTCTCATATCTGGGGGTACAGGTGACCTCCCAGTTTGCCTCTCATGTCTGGGGGTGTGGATGCTGACATGAGCACTTTTGGAGTGAAGCAACTCTAGTTCTCAGGTACTCTGTGAGTGCCATGCTTCAGGAAACAGCTAGCTGAGCCACAGGAGACACCTGACTGTCAGCAGAGTGTACAACTGTGAGGTGTAGGTAGTGGGGCTCTCAGAGATGCTCAGGGCGCTGGGTGCTCGTAGTCTCTTGGCCACGTGCACATGCCAGTGGGTGTGTCTCTACATCCGCACACACTGAGACATGCTCTGATGCTGAAAGCTGAATTGCCTGTGTATCTGCCTGTCCACAGTGCCCTCTTCCTCTTGGCTGCTGCAGTGTGCCTTCCCTTCCAGGACTCTCAGGTAAGTCCAGGTGAACTTGGTATTTTCACAGACCCCCTTGCTCTCTGAAGCACACACAGATGTACGGTGCTTCGACTTCTCTTTCTTTTAGAACCAGAATGGCATGGCCAACCAAAGACGTGCAAAAGCTATCAGGACGGCTGCCTAGTATCTCCACCTGCTATTTCTCCAGGCCTTGGAGCAATGGCTCCTGGAGGAGTGCAGGGGTGTAAGTGCCTCAGGAACCTTTGATCCCATACCTGTGCTGTGCCGGATGTAGTTTACCCTCTGAGTCACTTGGAGACCCCTTTCAGCCCTAGTAATCACCTCATCGTTGTGGTGAATATCAACTGAGGGTTTCTATCTGAAAGACCCAAAACCTTTATATTTATAATAAGCCTCAAATGCATTAGAGCTGGGTGGGTATCAACCCTCGTGCTATTTTGTATACTTTCCTAGCAATAACCTGACACATAACTTACCATACTCTGCCTGGGCTGCTCCAACCCTAACTGGTCAACCCTCATGGCCCTGTTCTCACAATCCACCTACCCCATGGCTTCTTCTCTCTTCTTGTGGTCTCTGCCTCAGACTCCAAGCTTAGGAACTGAAGCCCTGCCTACCTGTCTTAGCCAGCTATAGGCTGTGGGCATTTAACCAGTAGTTTTAAATTAAGGAGCAAAGTTGTATAGTATCACTTGGTGTATGTGAGTATCTCCTTGTCCCTGAGGGATCTCCGTGTGTGTGTGTGTGTGTGTGTGTGTGTGTGTGTGTGTGTGTGTGTGTGTGTGTGTGTGTGTATGTTGGGGGTGGGGTCAGTGGGTATCCAAATCTTGGGGGCCAGTATTTAACATGCAATATATAACAAGACTAAACCTCAACAATTACCCTTTTTTGGGTAAATCATTTTTCTTTCTTACCTTTCCTCCTTCCTCCCCTAGTAGTAAGACTCTATTGAGTGTTAGGCACTGAGGCCCCAAGGATACAGATACCAGTCCATTCCAGCAGAATTTGGCGACATTTAGAGCAAAGGGGAGGGAAACAGACTAAGACAACAGATCACTGTAGCACAGAGAGGCCAGGGTTCAGCCGGGGAACACTGAGGCTGGGGAGTCCCTGCAAGCAGGAACGACTAACACTTACGGACTAACACTTGCCTCACAGCAGGCTCCGTGCAAGTGCTTTGAGTAGTTTCCCTCCTTTAATGTCTCACAGCACAGGCAAGAGCGGTGGCTCACTGGCTAAGTACTTGAGGACCGAGTCTGGATTTCCAGCGTCCGAGTTAGAGAAAACAAGCTGGGTGTGGTAGTGCAGCCCTGGCATCCCAGTGCACACAGCCAGGTCATCTCTTAAGGGAGGAGACAGCGGCTGTCTCCATCCAGGCTTAGATCCCACTCTTTACCAGGACAGACAGACACATCGGGTGGTGGCGGAGTAGGGTACAGGGCCTCTGGGTGGGAAATGACCTGATTCTAAGCCCCAGGAGCTCTGGAGCCTTCAGCTCTCTCTGCCGTCTGATTCCTGACTGCCTTACAAATTCCTGCTTGCTGTAGCTTGACCCTGCCTTTTTAATCCTGTCTTACAGTTTGATCCAGATGGATATTTCTGGGCTCTAATCCACTTCTTTTGTGTAGGTAAGTGTTTAAAAGTCTTTTCTTAAATAATAGAGGAGGTTACTAAACTCCTACTCTGGAGTCATTTCTAGTGATCCTAGACAACAGGAAAATTAAAATATGAAGATTAAAGTAAAATGGACATCTTTCAGATTTTGTTTTTTTTCCTGCTTTGAACTTTTCCTCAAATATTTCCATTTTTCAGCATAATTCTCTTTTGTGCCAAACTCTCCTTGGTTTGGGTTTGTCTTTGTTTTTCGAGATTGGTTTCCCTGGCTGTCTTTGTAGACCAGGCTGGCTTTGAACTCACAGAGACCCCCCCTGCCTCTGCCTCCCAAGTGCTAGGAAGGAAGGATCGCCAGGCACGAGCCACAATGCCTGCTTGGGTTTTGTCTGGAATGCTGGTCAGTCTTTCCTAAAAATAGTGTCTGTGAGGGGACTCAGTAGAGCGACTGCTGGCATGGCCACTCCAGCAGGAGCAAGGGTTAATTTATTATCTGGAGGCATCTGGAAGAGTCCAGAGCAGAGACAAAGGAAGGCAGGTTGGTCATGGCCAGGGCTGGGGAAGTGGGAGGGTGTAGTAGAGGTAGCCAGAGACAGAGCCGAGCAGAGCAAGCGCCAGAGACCGCTAGAGAGGGAGAGGTCATAAAGAGGATGAGTAGCTTGGGGAGGGGCTCCTTTGGGGAAAGAAAAGCTCACTTCACAAGTTCCAGAGGAACGCTTGCTTTTACCTGACCACCAGAAATCCAAGTCCCGCTTGGGCTCATTTCTGCATATATGGGCTTTGAGACCTAACACTCAGAACGGCCTGTATAAAATTACTCCAGTAGCAAACAAAAACCCAAAAAGGCGAAATTAAAAGACAGTTTGATTTTGGTTGCAATTGGAGATCTTGGGCTTTTCCGTTCTCCACACGCACCATGGGAAGAAACTAGACCTGCCTGTAATGAGTACCACTGAGGTCGTTCCTGAAAGCGCCCTGCTGGGCTGAAGTGCATCCCTCATCCCTGCTCTTGGCCTCTGCCTATCAGAGTGTGAAACAGGGAGAGGGAGTCTGGAGCCAGCTCCTGTCACAGAAAGTGTCAGTGACTGGTGTCTCTTCATGTCTAGGTTCTTACAAAATACTTCGGAGGTCCCGGAAGCCCACTGTGCTAAGGTAAGCTCTTAACATTTGGGAGGAGATGAGACCCACACGTGATACAGATCGTCCCTCTAACTGGAGATGCAGCTAGGCAAGTGATGGCCTCCAAAGCATCCTTCTTGTTGCAGATTGGGACATTTTTAGGCCTGTTGCCCCCTGCCTTCAGCAATGTGTGTTAGAGGCAAGGAGGTCTCCTATCCTTTAAGCACAGCCATTTGGATGAGCATTTAGTGAAGGAAGTGCCATCCGCCCAGCTGTTCAAGGGCCCAGCTGTTCTGGTGCCGCTTGCCAACTGTGAGGGTCCATCATTTGCCAAAGAATGATACCCTGGACATAAATAGTACGCAAATGCAAAGAGTGTTTTGTTCTGCAGAAGTCCAGCATGCTGGGGTCTCCCATTACCAGAATAGAGAGACAGCCAAGTGAGCTCACAGGCCTGAGTTAAAGCACAGAAGGAGATTGCAGGATAGGTGACCTCTATGTTAATCTGTTGGGTCCATCTCTACAGACATTCCATTTTCTTTTTTTCTTTTTTTAATTCTTTTTTTCGGAGCTGGGGACCGAACCCAGGGCCTTGCGCTTGCTAGGCAAGTGCTCTACCACTGAGCTAATTCCCCAACCCTGCCATTCCATTTTCTGAGTGTTGGGTCTGGAACTGTTGCTGGGGAAGTAGCTAAGGAAGTCTGGAAACTGCCGTTGACCCATTGTCCTTGCCTCAGGCCAGGTGGCAGGGCAGCTTCTGAGGCCTGGACTTGGCTGGAATTGCCCGGTTTTTGGAAACAGATTTAGGCCTAGTCTTCTTAACTGCCATTTTGAAGCCTGTCATGGAGTCAGCCTAGCCTTCTCACTATATCTAACAGAAGGGCAGTTTCTGAGTTCTTGTTTTCACAGTCCCTAAAACCTGACTCATTTTATATTGGAAAGTCTCTCTAGTTTCCAGTCTGTTGTAAGTAGCCAATGAAAAGCCTTAGTGAATATAAAAAAAAAAAAAAAGAGAAAAAAGAGAAAGAAAAAAGGATTTTGCCTCCACACAGTTGGAGCCTGAGACTGTCCAGCTGGCTTCTGGGTGTGGGGTGCCTGGAATTGTCCCTGTGACCCCCATTGAAGGCCCCATCTCTGTGACCTCCCCCCCATGTGAAGGTGTAAGACTTGAGAACAGCCCTCTGAACCCTATGTCTAGGAGGTCCCACTCACAGAGACACAGAGACGGAGATCGATGCAATAAGCAAGAGGTTTAATGATCCAGTACACTGGGGTGACCCTGTAATCGGGACAGAGGCGACCCCGAAGAAGAGGCCCACACCCTTTATACTGTTTCAGGGTATAGGCTTTAGGTTCCAGCATGAGTTGGTTATTTCTCATTGGTGGGGCCTATTACTTTTTTAATTCATTGGTGGCCACCTATTGTCCTTTGAATTAATTGGAGGCCCTTGGTGGGGAACTATCTTTGGCGGTTAGCTCATTTCCTGAAACTGGGTGTTATCCTAAATTCCACCTGGTGTTTGCCTAAGGCAGCCTTGTCCTTAAGTTTGAATCTACAAAGGCCCCATCCCTGTGACCCCAGGGTAATTTAGTCTCTGTCTGTCCCTGTGACTTTCACTCCTCAGGTTGCCTTTTCTTTGAATGTTTCTGCAGCCAGAGCCAGCAGAGCCAGGTGTGGTTTGGAAGACCCGTAATTAATTCCTCTTTGGCTGGAAGATTGAGAGTTCAAGGCTTCCCTGGGCTCTATAGGAAAACCCATGTCCCAGAAAGAAAGAAAAAAAGCCACACAAAGTGTATGATGCTCACTTCAATTTGAGTCTGAATGAATAACATACATGTGATTCTTACAGTTTGAGCATCTACCACATGTACACTAAGATAAAAGTCTTTAGCTGAGTTTTGAATTTATTTGAGTATTCTGTATTTTTACAAAGAAATCCTATTTGTGTGTGTGTGTGTGTGTGTGTGTGTGTGTGTGATGCATATGTGAGATGTACCCGTGCCATGGTTAGTATGTAGCTCTCTCCTCTTCTATCAGTTCTGTCTCTCTGTCTGTGGAGAGCAGACTGAGGGCCCAGAGCTGCCCTTCCACCTGACCCTGGATTTCCATCCGCTAAGAGTGCCAGCCCTGGAAGCCAGCGAGTCCCACGGTCTGAGATAGTGGATAGAATTGATAGCAGTCCCTCCTTTGAGAGTAGCCAATACATACACGGGCAGGATGTGTATTTGTACTGAAGTAGCAACTGTCTGCTCAAGAAGAATGGGTCCATCGATGCTTAACCCCAATAAAGGTTTGGAATTTGTGTTTCTGCTTCTTTGATAATCACCTGCATGTCCACTGCAGTTCACGACTATAATATATTCACAGAGGACCTAACGTAGACCACACGGGCCCTGTGCTTGCTGCTTCGGTCTCTGTGAGAGCATTTGCACCTTGCTTAGTTGATTCAGAGCCGTGTTCTCCCTGTTTCTCCTCTGTTCTCTGGCGCTTACAGTCCTTCTGCCTCCTCTGACATGGGATTCTCTCAACTCTGAGGGGAGAAATTTCATGGAAACCCCACATTTAGACTCTCTCTGAATAATGTCTGGCAGTAGGTCTCTGCATCTGTTCCTGTGTGCTGCAAAGGGAGCATCTCTGATGATGGCTGTACAGGCCACTGCACTTTGAGTGTAGCAGAATGTCATTGGAATCCTTTCATTTTGTTTTGTTGATTTTTACCCTAGGTCTCTGGGCATCTAGTCTCTAGTTCTCTTACTCACACAGTATTGGGAAGGGCTTCTTCTCATGGAGTAAGCCATAATCACATCAGACATAGCCATCTTTGCATTAGCAGATCCTGCAGGCAGGACAGATTGTAGGTCAAAGAGTTTGTGGCCGGGTTGGTGCCCACATTTCGCTTTTGGTAACCTGCAGAATACCTTCCCGAACCAAAGAGACCAGAATGTAGGGGGAAGGCTTCATGTTCAATGAGTTATATGGAATTTAAAATGTTATTTCGGGTCAAATGACAAAAATGGATCTAGAATATGAAGTATTCCTTTGATAATTTATGAAATCAATAACTTAGAGGTAGAATTTATTAATAGACGATAATGACCATTTATAGACTTAAAAAATTCCTTCCATTATTTCATGAGTTTTTCTTTCTCTCATTTCTCAGTGACATTGACCAGCAGTACTTAAACTACATATTCAGGTAAGACACTATTTACAGTTTTCAAGGGAAATGTGTGTCCTGCTAAGCCTGGAGATATGGTTTCGTTTTCTAGCAGTATTTTGACTATAGAGTTTTCCAGCAGTATTTTGAATATAGAATTTTCTAGCACTATTTTGACTATAGAGTTTTCCAGCAGTATTTTGACTATAGAGTTTTCTAGCAGTATTTTGACTATAGAGTTTTCCAGCAGTATTTTGACTATAGAGTTTTCCAGTACTATTTTGACTATAGAGTTTTCCAGCAGTATTTTGACTATAGAGTTTTCCAGTACTATTTTGACTATAGAGTTTTCCAGCAGTATTTTGTCTATAGAGTTTTCCAGCACTATTTTGACTGTAGAATTTTCCAGCACTATTTTGACTATAGAGTTTTAGGCAAAGTGACTGCTAGGAGGAGCAGGTTTAAATTTTGTGTGTTGATCATAATCTGAAGAATCTAAATGGTTGGCCTACCCTTAAGCCTTGCAAGGCCTGTTTGGCCTTGAGCTTCAGAGAGTCTGACCCTTCCCCCTGGAGGGTGAGGGATATTTTTCCTAGTGCCCAAACCTTTGCTTCTAGACTGAATCCTGAATCCCTTACTCAAGTGGCCCTGAGTTTGGCTCTTGTTGTTAATGCCTGTCTTATCTGACCGTCTCCCTCACCTCCCCCATCTTCACACAACAAACACACACATACACACACACACACACATACACACACACACACGCACGCACACAGAGACACCCCCCACCACACACACACACCCCTCAGGATATAGAGCAGAGAGCCGTAGGCCAGATCCCTTTGATAGGAAGCTTCAGACACTCTCAAGACTCTTCATTTTAATCCATACCTAAGGTGGTTTTCATGGTGTGTTTGTTAAGATGGTTAGTCATATCCGAGGATTAATTTATAAATTTTGAAGTATGACACATGGACTCCTGTGTGTGCCTAGCAGAGGGTGGGGCTGTCCTGCTGCACTGGATAGTGCCTCAGGGTGTACACTCCAGACTTGACTGAGGATCCAAGTGTGCCTGCACCTACATACAGACGTTCAGTGAGGGCACCAGGTTAGATATGTCCCTTAGCACTTGCGGTGGCAGTTACTTGACGTGCAACATTCAGCATTCACTGTGGCTCCGTTTTCAGAGAAAAGCTCCTGTTGGACAGCTCAACCCAGCAGTTATTAATACACCCTGTACTATTTTGACCTTTAATTAGTCGTGTGTGTGTGTGTGTGTGTGTGTGTGTGTGTGTGTGTGTGTTCATATGTGCACACACATGAGAACAAGTAGTGGCAGAGGGCTACCGAGTCATATTTTCTGGAGCCAGAGTATCAGGTAACTGTGCATCCCCTGACATGGGTGCTAGGAACTGAATGCAGATCCTCTCCAAAAACAGTACACACTAACCACTTGAGTCATCTCTCCAGCGCCCCCAGACACTGTTTAATGTAAAGTTCACCCTGAGCACAGCTGTTTGCTACCTACTGGCTGGTGCAGTGTGTGTGTGTGTGTGTGTGTGTGTGTGTGTGTGTGTGTGTGTGTGTGTGTGTGTGTCATGCATGCATGTGAGTATTCCAGAGGCCAGTGTCTGGTATCTTCCTTTGCTGTCTGCCTCTCTGAACTAGAGCTTGCTGTCTCAGCTAGGCTGCTGGGCAGAGAGCCCCTGGGATCTGCCTATCTCTACCTTTCAGCTACTGGCTGGGATTTAAGATGCTTTTCCCCGGGTTGGGGATTTAGCTCAGCGGTAGAGCGCTTGCCCAGCACACGCAAGGCCCTGGGTTCGGTCCCCAGCTCCAAAAAAAAAAAACCAAAAAAACAAAAGATGCTTTTCCCCAAAATGCCAAAGATCTTGGTGTTTAAAAATGTCCCTCAGTGCTACAGTTCAGTGGTAAAGTACCCAGAATGCACTGGGCATTGAACTCAATGCCTAATTACATCCCAGATGTTGGGTCATAGTAGACAGTTCTGCACAGAAGACATGCCATGCAACCAAGGTACAGCAGCATAGAAAAATGAGCCTCTGTGAGGCACAGCCATTTATTCTGTCCCTCCCTCCCTCCCCTCCCTGCCTCCTTCCTTCCCTCCCTCCCTCCCTCCCTCCCTCTCTCCCTCCCTCGCTGTTAGATGCCATTGCCTATGATACTGGTGTCTGGACTTCTGGCTGAGGTTGAGGCAGACTCAGACTCCCGTGAAGCACCAACTCTGTCCAGACCTTTTTCATGAGTAAAGTTGTGAAGAGCTGAATCAGGACCAGGACCACTTTTCAGCTGGCCACCGCTGATTGGTGCTGGAAAATCTGTATCCAGGACCCTGCACTCTACTTAGGTGAATGGGTTGTTCTGTCTGGGCCAGCCTGGAGCACTGCCTGCCAGGGCAGAGATTCGTTTGCTCTCTCAGTATTTTAAGAGATGTGCAAGCGGAAGGTTCTCCATCTCTGACAGATAATCTCCTTCACTGACAGTGCATTTGCTCCTGACTCTGACTCTTGGGTCACCACAGATACACCCAGGGGCGATTAACTGCATCAGAACCCACTTTGAGCACCTGTTTTGTGCCCTTATACCAGTACACTTGGGACCCAGAGATTAATACCATATGGCTCTTCCCTCTGAGAAGGTACAGGGTAGAACAAGGAGAGGGCTAGCGCTGCCCTTGCAGTTCAGACAGATGAATTAGGCTGTGTCCTCACTCAGGGAGCGGTTGGCTAGAGGGCTAAAAATAACGGACTTCTAAGTATGGGTGTGCCTTCTGTCTGCATTTGGAGAATTTAGGCGGTAAATGAGGGTGTCCTTGTATTCTGAATTCTTCTAATCTGAGTTCCTCCAATGTATAAAATACAGAATTATTACTGTAATGTTGCTAACACATTCTCTACTTCCTTGTTCTCGGGTGAGACTATGCATAAGCCTGTAAATGAGCTTGGTGAGGGTGCAGCATGCAGGCTAGAGTGTGGAGACCACGGCTCCCCTGTATCTTCCCACTTCATTTCCTCAGCTGGTGTATGTTTCCTTCCGATGCTAGAACACTGTGCTCAATGGCTCAGGCCTATTTTCAGTTACTAAGGAGACTGAGGCAGAGTGAGCCCAAGTTCAAGGTCTGTCCTGGGCTATTTGGTGAGTTCAAGGGTAGCCTGGGCAACTTAGTAAGACTTTATCTCTAAAACTGAAGAATAAAAATAGAGCGGAAGGTATAACTCGGCAGTAGGACACTTGCATGTATATGTTAGGTTCAATCCCCAGTGCCATACACAGAAACACCACACACACACACCACATACATACACATACACACACACATTACATACCACACATGTACACACACTCACACACACAGAAACATACATATGTATACATATACCATACACAGGGACACAGAGACACATATTACACATACACCATACACTACACACACATACATCACACATACACACACATACCACATACATACACATACATATTACATACCACACATATATACACACTCACACACACAGAGACATACATACATACACACACACATATACCGTACACAGGGTCACAGAGACACATATCACACATACACACCACACATACACACATACATACATACCACACACACATATTGGCACTCAGTAAACATTTCATCAAGGAGTAGGTTTTTTTTAAAAGGTCTGCTATTCATCATAAAAATATTAGCATAATTTTTATATTGGTACATAATTTTATACTATATGCAATTTATAATTTTAGGGGTTTCAAGTTATATTTCTCTTCAGACACATTCTTACCACAAATTCATTCAGAGGTGATGAGTCTGTTAGAACCCATACTGAGCTTCAGCTGTGTGCCTGACTGCTTGTGTCCCCGAGATGAGTGAGACATGGTTCTGGTCCCCAGGATGGCACAGCACAAGTATGGGGTAAGGCTGGCTTTGTGAAATTCCTAGTGAGGATTGAAGAGTCAACTCCATTTTTTTTAACCTAATAGAATGATCCTGATAATATTTAAGGTACCATGGCAGGGCCTAGAAGACATGTTGGCTTGGAAAAGGGGTTTTCATGTCCTGCCATGGGAGCAATAAGTTTTATGCTCCTAAAGTTAGAAGTTAGAAGCAAAGGAGGATTACAAGTTAAAGTAATGAAGGCTGTACACTTAAAGAATGAGGAATATGTACAAAGCCCATGCAGAGGACTAAGCCTTGCGAGTTCTGCAGTGTCATGTAGTTCATGCTTTGTGTGTGTGTGTGTGTGTGTGTGTGTGTGTGTGTGTGTGTGTGTGTGTGTGTGTGAACGTGTATATCCTGTCTTACAAACCTACAGATTCTTGAATAATGGGACATAGGGCTTAAACTCCTCCCCTTTTTCATAAGACTTTTCTCTCCCTATCTCCACTGTTCTAAGAAATCCCAGTTTTAAAAAATCAAAAGCACAAGGCAGGGCTTAAAATACGGCTCATTAGAATGACTAGCATCATGAAACCCTAGGTTCAACTTGATTTTGGAAAATCAGAAATGCCCAGATGCTATCCTTGGGGATTGTGATGTGAGTCAGGTTGCTGGGCTGTTCTGTCCTACAGCCTTGTTAGAGCCCGAGCAGGCCTTCCCGTACCTGCAAACCCAACTCCTGAGCTTAGCACTACTTATTCCTACCCTGTAATTAGATCTGTTGCTGGATGACATGGAGTTCTGCTAGAAGCTGCAGAAGGTGGGAGTTCAGCCCTTTGCAGCTGGGCTCAGGGAGCACTAGGAGTGCAGGGAGATGGAGGGGCTCCAGAGGGAAGGATGTAGTGCCAAGATGGAGTATGGCCACATCAGAGGAACACTCCTTCACATTCCTCACCACTTGGCATCTAGTGAGCGTTGGCTCAGGCAGTCTTTGGCTATGTGTTGGGAAGATGGGTAAATTTGTGAGGGAGTCAGTTGGAAATTTAACTACTTTTTACACAGCTCATCTAATGACAAAAATATCCTTAGCTCCCATCCAGCCGTTAGCTTTTAGCTTGCAACCTACTTGAACTTTGGAACTTGCATTGTTTAGCTTTCAAATAATCATTATACATTAAATGAACAGTATAATAGGGCCAGCCAGGGCCAAGGAAAGTAATAAATGAAGGAGAGACATGAAACTTGTCCCAGGCATGAGCCCCTGCCTTAGTTAAGGTTTTCTTGCTGTGAACCATGTATGTGACACCATGACCAAGGCAACTCTTATAAAGGCAGATGTTTAATTGGGGCCGACTTACAGTTTCAGAAGTTCAGTCCGTTATCATCATGGTGGGAAGCACGGCAGCATGCAGGCAGACATGGTGCTGGAGGAAATGAGAGTTCTACATCTTGGTCCAAAAGCAGCCAGGAAGACATTGTCTTCTGCCGGCAGCCAGCCAGGAGAGGCTAGAATTCCACACTGGGCAGAGCCTAAGCCTAGGTGACCTCAAAGCCCACCCCACAGGGACACACCCCCTCATACAAGGCCCACCTACTCCAACAAGGCCACATTTCCTAATAGTGTTAGTCCCTGTAGCCAAGCATTTAAACACATGAGTTTATGGATGACAAACCTATTCAAACCAACACAGCCCTCTTGCTAAGTCATAAGCCATTCCCAATCATTCGGGATCTGGGTTTAAGCAGAAAGACCAGCTTGGGTAGTCAGCTTTCTTTCAGGTAACGTTAACTAGTAAAATTGGGTGGAAATGTGTATTTTTAAATGCATTTTTAGGTGTTGGGTGTGTGCTCAAGAAAGCTTTTCTAACTGTTCTGCTGTGTTTTGCTTGTTTTGTTTCTCAGCATGGTACTCCTGGCATTTGCGTCTCACCCTACAGGTAAGCCACTCTCTTGCTTATTTCTAATCCTTGTTCAAAACCAGGAGTCTGAACCTCCTTAGAGCTCTGAAGGCGTTCTGTAAGAGACTGGAGGATGTGAATATTCTACTGATTTGCAACTACATTTAGCCCAATTGGTGGGCGGGGAATGTGGCTCAGTGGTAGAACACTTGCCTAGCATGGACAGCCCCTGGGTTGATCCCAGCTCTGCAGAATGTGCCCATGCCAGAAGAGGGCATCGGATCCCCCTTTAGAT
Source organism: Rattus rattus (assembly GCF_011064425.1). Taxonomy (NCBI): domain Eukaryota; kingdom Metazoa; phylum Chordata; class Mammalia; order Rodentia; family Muridae; genus Rattus; species Rattus rattus. Next base: position 31,590,428 of record NC_046168.1, read on the forward strand.
GGTTGTGAGCCACCATGTAGGTTCTGGGAATTGAACTCAGGACCTGTGGAAGGCCAGCCAGTGCTCTTAACCTCTGAGCCATCTCACCAGCCCCATGAATTTATTCTTATCCCTGTTGTTTTATTATATTTTGAACTTTGAACTTTTTAATTAGCCTACAGAATAATAGGCTCTCTAATGACACTTTCCCACATCTCTATCATTGTACTTTACCTCAGTCCTGCCGTCCCTTGTCCTCTCTGTAACACCCCCTCAGTCTCCTCATCCCTCTGCCCCCGATAGTCTCCCTCACACTCTCATGTCATATGTGTAACTCTGTATGTTTTGAAGCTATGGTAGTTTGAATATGCTTGGCCCTGTTGGAAAAAGTGTGGCCTTGATGGGAGTAGGTGTTACTGTGGGTGTAGGCTTTAAGACCCTCATCCCAGCTGCCTGGAAGTCAGTCTTCTCCTAGCAGCCTTCAGATGAAGACGTAGAACTCTCAGCTCCTCCTGCACCATGTTTTTCTGGATGCTACCATGCTCCTACCTTGATGATAATGGACTGAACCTCCAAACCTGTAAGCCAGCCCCAATGAAATGTTGTCCTTATGAGAGTTGCCTTGGTCATGGTGTCTGTTCACAACAGTAAAACCCCAAGACAGAAGCCTAGAATCAGCATATGAGAAAAAAAGTGACAATTGTCTTTCTGAGTCTGACTTGTTTTGCTTAATATGAAGAGCTCTAATGCTGTTCATTTGACATAATGTTTTCCTTTATGGTTGAATAAAACTGCAGCGTGGTATGTGTGTGTGTGTGTGTGTGTGTGTGTGTGTGTGTGTGAGAGAGAGAGAGACAGAGACAGAGACAGAGACAGAGAGAGACACAAAAGAGAGACAGACAGACAGACAGACACACACAGACATGTGGATGTCAGGGAACAGTGTTCAGCAGCAGTTGATTCTGACACAGGTTCTGAGTGTCAAGCGTGGGTAGTCAGACTTGGTTGCAAGTGCTTACCTCGAAGTCATCCCGTTAGCCTTGATGACATCTTTTTTTTTTTCTTTTTTTCAGAGCTGGGGACCGAACCCAGGGCCTTGCGCTTGCTAGGCAAGCTCTCTACCACTGAGCTAAATCCCCAACCCTTGATGACATCATTTTAACATAATTTCTTTTATGTACTACTTAATCATTTTAGTGCTGGAGTAAAAATCGGTTCTCAAATTCCCTTTACTTTGTTGCTGCCTCAGTTGCTCTAACATTGTTATCCCGATTTAGGAATTTCCCTAACGTGCTCTGTCGTGCAGCTTTGTCTGTTTTTTACTTTGAAAGGTTTGAAGTCCTATTAGTCTGTTTTCTGTTCCTAATAACGCAAAACTGCGGACTGACTGAATTATTTTTTTTTGAAAAGAGACTTATTTTATTTCTTAGTTGTGGCCCATGGTCGCAGGACCACTTCCAGTGAGACTTTCTTAGTTGGTTACTAGGGTTTTTAGGGTAGGAGCCTGGGTCCTAGCAGCTCACTAAACTAGGCTTTGCCAGCAGTCAGTGGCCTAAGTAAGGAGGTAAGTAACAGTGAAAGGCTGAGAGAGATTTACGTGGTGCAGCCATGCTGGCAAGAGGAGCAAATGCAGAAGCTCAGGAAGCAGCCACTCCTCAAGGTAGAGTCTTGCATTAGGTGTGCATTGTGCTTTATGTTTCTGTATCTATACGGGCATGCTTCTGTGTGGAGGTGGAGGCCAGGGGACAGACAAGCTTTACCTTGTTTTCTAAGATAGGCACTGTCTGTGGCCCAGGGTTGTCAGTTAGGCCAGGCTGGCTCACCAGAAAGCCCCAAGGACCATCCTGTCTGCCTCTCTAGGTCTGGAATTAGAATTAGACACCATTGTGTCTAGTCTTTTTTGGTGGGTTCTGGGAATCAAGCTTGGGTCCTCATGCTTATGCACCATGCACTGAGATATCCCCCAGGCCTTAAATATCTATCACATTAAAAATAGCTTCATTTCTGACAAGTCAGTGGCACAGGCAGAGTCTCAAAGGTCAGCCACAGTGGCACATGGGGAGAAAAGGAGTTTGCATGTGCACTTCGTCTGGTCTCTATCATGTGGAATAGAGGATACCAGTGTTGGTGGTACACACATCTTTAATTCCCAGCATTCAGGAGGCAGAGGCAGGTGGGTCTCTGTGAGTTCGAGGCCAGCCTGATCTACAGAGTGAGTTCTAGGTCAGCCAAGGAAACACAGAGACATCCTGTCTTGGGCAGAGGGGAAGAAAAACAAGAAAAAGAAAGAAAGAAAATAAACCTACAAGTATTAAATTGTGGGTGGGTAATGTACCACCCCCTTACCTTTTTAAATCCTTTTTTTTTCGGAGCTGGGGACCGAACCCAGGGCCTTGCGCTTCCTAGGCAAGCGCTCTAACCACTGAGCTAAATCCCCAACCCCCTTTTTTTTTTTTTTTTTTACCTTTTTAAATCCTAATTCATCTCCCCAAAGTCCCTGCTTCGCCACCTCTTTTCTGTTGTTGTTGTGGTTGGTTGGTTTTATGCCTTTTTACATCACAAGGTAGACTAACCTTGAATATGAGTTTTGAGGGACTTGCTTTCGGTCACAGTGTTTTGTCTCAGCAATGGTAACTCTAACTAGGACACTGCTGAATGTCTTTCCCGTCGTCACATATAGAAAGCACAACACACCTACAGATGTGTCAGCATTAAATGTTTTCTGTTGTCTGTGTTGCCGTCATGACTCTTCACGTGCTTTTGGCCTCACAGATCTTTAATGTGCACCCCTGCCTTTTAAGTGGAAACGTCCACTTGCAGGTTCCCCTGGCTACCTGTATTTACTTCCTGAAGTAGTCCCAGTGGATTTGGTGGATGGATGGATGGATGGATGGATGGATGGATGGATGGATGGATGGATGGATGGATGGATAGATAGATAGATAGATAGATAGATAGATAGATAGATAGATAGATTGAATGAATATCAATCCAGTGAGCCTGTCCTGCAGCTAAGCGATTATAATTTTAAATCTGTAGTTGGAAGGCATCTTAACAGTTATCCCAGGAGCTACCAAAATTTGCAAGGGAGGGAGCTGGAGCTCAGAGGGTTAAATCCCATGACCAAGAGGACGCAGAGCTGGTGTGCAGCAGGAGAACCTAGAGTTGAGGTCATCGACTTAGTCTCTTTAGTCTCTGCTTTCCTGGGGCCCTGTTCATTACTGTGGCGTGTCCTGAGCGTTTGAGTGAGTACATTTCTCAGACATTTCTGTGGCTCGCCTACTGAAGCTGCTTTTGTTTTGGTTTTTTATCCTCCAGCTTTCAAATATAGATATGCTGGTAATAATAGCTTATCTGTTTTGGCCATTGATCACCCCCTTTTTGACTTGTATTACTGCATTTAAGTTTGAAAGTCCATATGACAGTACCTTGGATGTGTTACTCCTGTGTGCGTCAGCAGCCTGAGAGTATAGAATGGCTCACACAGAAGAATTCTCTTAAATGAGCATCAGGTTTTTTTTTCCCTAAGAAATGCTGATATTCTACAATTAGACAGCGATGATTGTAACTTTAATTTTTTCAAACCTTATTTTTAATGATTTTTTTAAACACTTTAATCTTCCTTGTAACCCACCAACCACCAGAGATAGTGGAAAAGAAAGGAAACGGGGGAAGTGGACCTGTTTAGAAAGGTTCTTTGGAGCAACTCTCATCTGTGTTGTCTGGAAATCAGCAGTTCAGTTCACGGGTCAGCAGGCAGTGGCAGTGTGATCTACTCGCAAACACCTCACGGATACACCAGCAGTACAGTTTGGTAGAGTCGGGTTAGCAGTAGGGGTGACAAGACCTAGCAGAGACAGCCAGACCTCAGTCTCGGCTTCAGTCAGTAGGAGGGACCTGGAGGAACACCAGGAGAAATTCTCGGCTGTTCCTCTGTTAGAGAAGCGAAGATCAGTGAAGACACAAGCTTTGCACAGCTAGCTGTATCTGAAAGCCAAGCCTTCTCTCTGTCACTCTGTGGAGTCCTGTTTATGCTCTCTGGACATCACGTGTCCTCCATGTGCCCTGCCTCAGCGTGACTCTTGCCTCAGCACCTGCGTGCAATCAGCCCGAGTCCTTGGAACAAATTGCAGCACGACACCAGAAGTTTCTGATGCGTTTCTCTCTATGGCGTCCTGACAATTGCAGCTCAACTATGCAGTGTAAGGTGGACACATATATGCGTGTCGTTAGCGAAGAATCTTTCATCCTTTCACGTCCTTGATTTAGTAGAACAGAGAGTAATTCTTTAAATTATGTTTGTAGGGGATAGGGTGTGTCACTTAGTGGTAGAGACTTAGAGACTTGGGTAGCATGTGCGAGCTCTGGGTTCAATTCCTAGAATTGATATTGTGTGTGTGCGCGCGCGCGTGTGTTTGTTCACGTGTTTGTTTGTTCATGTGTGTATAAGCATGTGCTGCAAGCTTGTTATACAAGAGGAGTCCTGTCTGTGACTTCACATTAACCAAAGTGATGTCATTGAAGAGGATTGGTACGGGAAATTTCATTCACGAGAAGGATTTTGGCAGAGCTAATGTTTGGCTGCACCTCTTACATCAACAGCAGGGATAGCCTCGACTTCCCTTGCTGTAGACAGCTGAGGCTCCCTAGGAAATGAATGCCTGCAAACTTCAGTGTCCAGAATCCTAGATGTCTGAGCTCTAAAGCCCTGGCAAGGGTAGGTGTGGAGTGATGAATGGATATGTCCGTTGGCAGCAATCCAGAAGGAGCTGGATTCTTCTGTGTGTACTAGAAGCAAGTTCATGATCTAATTCCTGAGCAGCGACGTTGTAAGCCACACTGCCAGCCTTGTGTGTTGTGTAATGTGAAGGTGCCTTTTTTTTTCTTTTGTGTGTGTGTGTGCATGTATGCATGCATATTAATACATGTTAATATGCGTGGGAATGTACACACGTGTGAGTGTGTGAATAAAGGACAGGCAGACTGAGTGTCATTTCTCAGGACATCATCCACATTGCTCTTTTGAGACAGGATCTCTCACTTTTATCTGGATTTGACAGTTCAGCCAGGCCAGCTAGCAGGTAGCAAACCTTAAAGGGTCGCCTGCCTCTCTTCTCCAGTCCTAGGATTACAAACCTGCCATGCTCCTGGGTTTTATGAGAAGGGTACTTGTGTGGCAAGCCCATTACTGACTGAGTCATCTCCTTAGCTGCAAGCTTTATTTGTTTTATAAAAGTGTTCTGTGTGGTCACAAAGGTCTTGTTTCTCACTTTCTTAGAGCTCTTACGAATTGTGTATCAAGATGCCTTAAGAATGTCTGCTTCTCCTGTCTCTGATTTGGGGAATTCCACAGATGTCAAAGCTTAGCAGCGATGAAGTTTTCCATTGAGCTGAGTCTGTATGAGTTGTACATAATCCTCAGAAGTGTACAGGAACCAACCTATACAGCCACAAGTAGCAGCCCATCGCTTCGAAGTCACTCAGGAATAGTTGAGTGCTTTATGTTTATTTCTTAGAGCAGATCACCAAGGCAGTAAGGCCTATGGTATGAACAGTGACAGGAGTTCAGTGTCTTAGTTTCCTTTCCTGTTGCTGTGACAAAGCCCTCTGACAAAAGCAACTTAAGGGAGGAAGAGTGTGTCTGGCTTACAATTGAAGGGTCTTGTCCATTGTGCAGAAGCCAAAGTGATGGGAGATAGCCACATCCCATCTGTAGTCGGGGGAAAAGAGCAATGAATGTCTGTTGCAGCTCAGTTCATCCCTCTATTTATTCTTTCCCAGCCAGGGAATGGTGCCGCCCACAGTGGGTGGGTCCTTCCCTCCTCAGTATAACTAAGAATCTCCTACAGGCATGCCGGAGAGCCATTGCCCAGATAATTCCAGGTTCTATGAATTTGATGATTAGCAGTAAATATCACAATCAGAATGTACAAGACCTCTTGGGAGTCCATTACATTAGCTTTAAATGGATCCTGGTGTTTTCCATATCACGGTTTTATTGCTGCAGAGGGACTCCATGGCCACCGCAACTCTTATAGAGGAAAACGTTTAGTTGGGGCTGGCTTACAGTTCAGAAGCCGAGTCTGTATCATGGCATGCAGGCAGACATGGTGCTGGAAAGAGAGCTGAGATTTCTACCTCCGAGTAGTTAGAGAGTGCCACGGGGCACTCGAACAAGTTCCAAGTAACCACAAGTGACCACAAGCTCCAACAAGACCACACTTCCCAACCGCCACTCCTTAAGAGTCTTGGGGCCATTTTCCTTAAACTACCACATTGTCTAATGGTCGTTTGCAGCTAATTCTAAAGTTCAGCAGATAAAACAGCTATATAGACTTGTAGAGTCCGAAGGAGGGAAAACTATGATCAGAATGTAATATATTAATACAACAAAAATGTTTGCTTTCTTGAGTGACATGTCGAGGGCACCAAAGGACACACTTAGAGTCAGCTAGAAATTTAGGGTCGCAGAGTCAAATCTAGAACGTGTCTGGCCTCTCAAGGGGTACCCAGGCTTTCAGACCCCCGTCTTTCGGTATTGCTTGGTACGGCGTCCTTATGGCCACAGGGACGAGTGAGATGGGAATCCTGCTCTCACGGGATTTGATAGTTGTAGGTGGTGGGGCAGGCCAGGTGTCCAGGTGAGCAGACATTGGGTAGATGGTTTTAGAATGACCTGAGGATAAAGGCACACTATTGTATCTTGTGTTTTTGCTCCTTGCCTTCCCTGTAACTCACGAGAGCTCCTGTGGTCTGGATAGTGGTTATCATCTAGATCGCAAGTTCCTTATGGCTGTATATTTTTCTTTATTTCCCCCCTCTCCCTGTCTGTCCCAGGCCATTCTTCTTGTTCTTTAGACTTCCCAAGCCTGGGCTAGGCTATAAATATTACCCATGCACCCTCGCCAGCTTACCCAGAGGGAGCATTTATGGCAAAATGGGTACATCCAGGAGCTCTCAAGGTCCTGGATTTAACTGTTAGCCCTCTCCGCCATTCCTCATTATCTCCCTAACTGCACTGCAGTTCCTCACACACAGGGAGGGAGATTGGGCAAAGGCCAAGAAGCAGCAGCTGCAGAAGAGACAGCACAGATTCTCCACGGATGTCCACCCATGGCTGAGCAGGGCCTCAGCCCCTCTCGCACTCCATAGTGCCAGGGTTGTCTTGGTTGTCACTCCTCTTCAGAAAAAGACCTCGGTGTTCTTTTATGTGCCTGGTACATTATTCACTCGTTCTGAAACTGGCAGGTAAAGGCAGGCTCCTTTCCTCTGACACTGTCCGTTGTGTGGATGCTGCCCCCTGAAGGAAGATCTAAGGTGTGGGCTGACCTGGGTGCACATTCTGGTCCCACAGTTAAACAATTAGAAAGTTTTAGCTGTGTTTCTTCTCTGGGCTTCAGATGGAGTCAGGGTAATAGAACCTCTCGGAGTTACTACAGAGATAAGTGTAAGAGACAGTCACATTTCACACAAGGCTCTGCACAAAACAGGCCGCTTTATTCTTTATTCTTAGCAGGAGGCAGTAGAGTATTCTTCAGGATGTGGTAGCTGGAGGGCTGAGACACTCCTAATACAGGTTCTATTGGAAGGTGGAAGACATTCCGTGGAGTGCTGACCCAAAAACGAGTCCTTGACCTTTGACGGGCTGCGCTAACAACTAAATCCCTCAGACCTCTTTATTATACATACATGTGCATAAATGAAGATCTCTCCACTGTTAAGACATCCAAATGGTCAGAGGTATAGAATTGGAACTAATAGGTAGTTGAACCATTTGAGTTCACATAGGAGGCTTTATATAGAAGTGTAGCAGTCCCCTGAGTCTTGTTCTGAAATGCACGCATGTGTGCCTGTGTGTGAATGCGCATGGCCGCACGCATGTTTCTGCTGATGGAACCCAGATTACTGCGTGTGCCCTCTGAGTGTCTGTGAAATCTTGACTCGTAGCTGTGTGTAGTGAAGGAAATAGCTCTTACTGCAAGCTCTTCAGCGGGGAATAATTAGGAACATCAGCCCAGTCCCCCAGGCTATGCAAAACAGACCCTGACCAGAGCCCAGTCCTCTGGAGAGCCAGGCTCCTGCAGAAACTCCAGATTTGGAAGGATTAAGCTGTCTACTGTTGAAATGCTTAATTCCTTTCCTTGAGTCATTTTTGGAAGGGTTTCTGCTTTTTTAATCTCCTGACTTCTTGTTTGTAACCAAGTTCAAATTCCAGAGAGAAACAGCCAATATGTGTGATTATTTCCTCTTGTACTAAAAATGGAACTAAAAGAATGAACTTACTTCACGAGAAACAAATGTACCCTTTGGGCTGTAAACTGAACCGATCGGTCACGATTGCCCTGGGCCCTGTGCTGTTTGTGCAGTAATTAAACAAAAGGAGGAAAAGCATCTTTAGAGGGACCTTCCCTCTGACACTGTCCCTGTGTGACTGCTGGCCACTAAAGGGAAGATCTAGGGTCTGGGTTGACCTGGGTGCACATGGTAGCCCCACAGTTTTACACAGTTTTAGCCGCGTCTCTTCTCTGGGCATCAGTTGGAGTGTGGATAATAGACCCTCTCAGAGTTGGTACAGGGTGTAAGAGATAAACCACCACATTTCACATCGTTCTTAGTAGGAGACAACAGAACATGGCAGCCGGAGGGCTGAATGTACTGTGCAGGAGACATTGAGTCTGGGTTGGGGGACCTGAGGGAGCTGTGTGGACCACCTCATCACCTTTCCTGTACTCCTTAGGTGACCTCTTCCGTGCCCTGGACTTTCCATTCCTGTATTTCTACAGCTTCTACGGCAGCTGCTGTGCCAGGTAATCTTGAGCCAAGTTACGTATATTCTCTGTGCTGTTAGCTGTGGCTTCGTCTCTACGGAGCCTGGTAATTAGGGTAAATCGAGTGGGTGCAGAAGCAAATAGGGGTGCATCTTCTGTCACCAGCAAGTCATCACTGAACACTCACAGCTGCTCAGTGCCAAGTTAAGTCCCGCAGAGCCTGTCCTGTCGCAACGCCTCACCCAGGATCATAGTTTTCAAGCTCGCTGAGGAGCTGCACGTTGCCTGCCTTCTCTCCTTCCCAGCCCTCACACAGAGCTTCCATGTACAACACTAATGAGGTTGACTCAGTTTGAGAGACTTTGTGTCCTCTCAGCTTGGTTTCCTTCTTGCAAAGGCAACTGCAAAACCTTCTGTGGAACTCCAAGTCTCAGAAGCGCACGGTAGAAAGGGGCATATAGACGCCTAGACACCAAGGTGGCCATGAGTATAGAGCTTTTAGAAGGACTCGGGTGGAGACCAATCAGATGAGCATACACCCCGCCCCACCACATCTAGATAAAGTCTTGAGTGGTGGGAGGTAGGAAGACTTGGAGGCAGTCTTAAGCTTGTATCTTGCCATGGAAGATGGTTGTGTGGGCCATCCAGGACTAGTGGTGGCTAGCTGTGTGGCCACTGGGCAGATTATTCAAATTCTTCCAAGGTGTTCCTCCCCTCCCCCAACCCCCAACTATAACATAGAACATACCAACACGGGGCTCTGTCTTTGTGAACTCCTAAGCGTCCTGCCTGGCACAGGAAATGTTGTCATTATTAGTACCTGCTCAGGGCAGCTATAAGAAAAGTCTGAAAACTATTAATGTGGACTCCCGCTTCTATCTAGAAATCTTAAGCAAGTTTTTAACTTGTTTTTACTCACCTAGCAATAATCACTATACTTGCCTTACAGTATAATCAATGCAAGTGTGTACTTAGAATACTGCCTGTGCATAGTTAAGTGCCATTGTCATTAGTCACAAAGCAAAATGAAACCGAAATCCTCACAACTATAAAAGCTAGACTGTTGTTCCCACATAGAAAATGGTATCCATGGAGCCGTCTTTGTAAATAGATAAAAAATTGATGTGTACGGGCTGGAGAGTTGGCTCAGCAACTAATAGTATGTGTCACCAAGGACCAGGTTTGATTCCCAGTACCACTTGGAAGCTCCTACCCTCTGTAACTCCAATGCCAAGGTGCACATGGACACATGGAGGAGAAATAATAAACAAACAGACAAACCCAGGAAGGAATCAGAAAAGCCAACCGCTGCTTCTGGAGTGGGTATATCATGTTCCGCGGGGGCGTTGGAGCAATGGGGGCATTATTATAGACATTCTGCATTTGAGCCTTGGAACAGTTCCTGTATCACCCTCAGAAGAGCCCCAGCAATGTTCCTGTCCGCTCTCCCAGCTCCTGTCAGTCTGTCTAGCCTGGCCTGCTCACTTGTCCACCAGCCGAGCTTTCACATTGTGACCCGTGCTGCTCAGGCATCTCTCGGGTAGGATGGTCTGGTGGTATGGGCAAGCATGCTCTGGGGCGTGGTCAATACCAGTTTGGTTATTTGGAGCAGAACAGCACCTTCATGGCTCCCTGGTGTTGGCGTTGTGCGGACACATTCTGGCTATTTTTCTGGCCCTCTGTAATCAACAGCTTTCTCCTAACTCAACATGTCGGGTCAGCCCCTTTTATTTTAAAGAGCAATTGATCTTTGCTGGAATTGCCTTAACTCTGTGTATTATTTTACCCTCCTGGCTTCAGTACAAAGCTAACCTTTTTAAAAAATGTGTAAAATTCCCTCACATTGTTTTAATGGTTCCTCCGTTGCCATATCTCAGACTAGGAGTGTTCTCTTCAGGAGGTCCTGGGAAACTCAGGGGGTCATGGGAGATAGCCATAATCCAGAGACTCATGAAACAGATCTCTCTTTCTCCCAGGATCCTTCACTTCAGGGATTCTCCCTCATTTTCAGGGGGTATTCTCCATATCAAGGGGTGGATGAGCCGAAAGGAGGAAGATAAAGATGAGATAGTTAAAAAAAAAGAGCTGCCTTTCCGTGGAGCTTAGGTGATGAATGTTTAAATGGGAGGCTGAGTTCACACTAACCTTCAGAGCAGAGTTAGAAACGATCTAAATGTGCGACAAGGTAATGACACGAGAATCTGGGTAAGGTGCTGTACACTCGAAAAGCCTGCTAATTTCTGAACCAGGACAAATGGCCCAGCTAAAATAAGTCATGCAATAGGAAATAATTAAATTATGGTACACCATAAAAAAGGAATTATTTATGCACTAACGAGTCAGGCAGTGGGAGGGAAGGCTGTCTCTAAGCCACGGAAACCAGCTCATCCTGCCTGCTTCTGTGCCAAGGGACAGGCTTCGCTCATGCCTCTTAGCTGGAGGTGGAGAGGACAGGGCAAAAGACAAGGACAAGCTTTGGGAGACTGGACAAACACCCTGTGATGTTGGTTCTTAGCCACCAAGAGGTATCTCAGAGTACTGACTGCCTGACTCCCCAATCCTTCCCTCAAAGACGTGGACCCTAGAACTCCCCACTCTGACTCACTGGTGACTGCTGTAGACTTCAGTGCTGTGACAGGTGTCTAAGAAAAACAAGTGAAATATCAAAGACTCTTTTGTTCCTGTTCTGTGTCTCCCAAGGTTGTCTGGTTCCCTTACTTGGGGCCTGTGAGGTAGGAGGAACTCCAATAGAACAGACAGTAAAGGAAGTAGAATTTTTGGCGTGCTGTCCCCAAACACCACAAAGATAAGTTGTAGCTACCCAGACTTAGTAGAGGTAAGCAGAGTTTAGCATGTGGGATGGACTGTTTGCTCACCAGTACTGGCTGACCAGCTTAAGAAACAAGCTGTACTTATTTGTACCGTACTTATAAGTACTGCTGTGCTTAAGAGATAATTCTAGCACTATCTTCTATCTGCCCAAGTGGCCAGATAGGTAGTCTCCTATCTGTTTTTAAATTGTTCAGTGTATAACCTGGGGCTGGGACCCATAAGTTAGTAAAGACTTCTAATTGAGGCTGTCTCTTCCTTGAGACTTTTTTTTTTTTTAAGATTTCCCCCTATTAATCTCTTAAGTGAGCAGTTTCTCATTGGTAAGGCACATTAATTCTTTAACAGTGGTAGTACACAGCGGAAGTCGTATCTGTCTCATGAAACAGAGGCAAGATAGAAGGGGCTGGGGCAATCATGCTTCTGAGGTGTACCCAGGATGCACTGGGGCAATCATGCTGCTGAGGTGTTCCCAGGATGCACTGGGGCAATAGTGCTTCTGAGGTGTACCCAGGATGCACTGGGGCAATAGTGCTTCTGAGGTGTGCCCAGGGAACATTTTTTCTAACCAGCTTCCCCCTCCTGGTGTTCCCATTGTTTCTCAATAATGCCTTCAAACGATGAAACCGTGAAGGGACTAAACCAAAATCAGGGACCTCATCGGACAACCAACATGGTTTTGCATCCTCCACCGAGTCTCAGTGCCCAAGCTTTTGGAGCAGTACTGATGTTGAAACATAACAGTGCCCATCTGCATATTTTTCTTTCAAGACTTAGCCAGAGTTAGGAACCTCTCTCATCTCTTCTTTGGAAAAATAGAAGTTCTGGTTTCTGAACTGCTGCTTTTATCCAGGGGTCCGAGAAAACACAGATGTGGTGGAAGTTGTGTAATACTTAGAAATTAGACCTTGGCCAGCTGAGAGTGATGGCCTCTACCTGTAATCGCAGCTCCCTGGAGAGGGGGTGGGAGGATTTAGAGCTCCAGGCCAGCATGTGACCGAGACCCTGTCTCCATGGCGGGGTGTAAGAGGAGGAGCTCACTGGCTGTGGCGGAAGGCAGATAGCCTCACTAACCAAAGGGTGTTTTCTCTTTTCAGTGGAGTGTTGGGATTCTTTCTCATGCTCAGTACAGTAAAACTGAGAAGCGTTCTGGCCCCAGGGCAGTGTGCGGCCTGGATCTTCTTTGCTAAGGTAAGAAAGAGAGAGGGGCTTTAGGGGCAGGAAGGTCTGCCTCAGGCATCTGTGTGCACAGACTTGTCGTCTGGGTTATAGAAAGCAGAGTTTTAAGGAAACCATTTTTAGTGACACACGCCTGGGCATTCTTACAGATGATAATTTCTGAGACCTTTAACCTGTTTTATCGGTACGACATCATCACATTCTTAGAAGGTGACAGTGAGTTGGCACCTGAACTCCCTGAGCCTAATTACCTATCTGGAAATGAGAGATTTTGATCAAACATTCTCCAAGGCATGTCCAGCCCTCAGACTAGATTAACGTGTGTCAGGAAGTCGTTTATCTCTTCCCTGCATCTCTGAGGCTGCCCAGAGCTTAGTTGACTTTCTCAAGAGGACCCAGCCTGTCCAGTGAGGTGGTAGAGGAAAAGTGACCAGGTAGAGGCCAGGTGGAGACACTTCTGAGGGCCTTCAGGACAAGGACTGCCACAAGAATAGCTTTCGTGTGACAAGAATAGCTTGCAGTGACATGGCTGAAGTATGAGAGAGAGGTGGGTAGCTATGAAGGTCTGAAGCAGAAAGGCGGCAGTGTGAACCACTGTGGGAAGCACCATGGTAACAGGTGCTTTGACGTGAGCACTCTTCTCCTGCACCTTACTTTTCCCTCATGTCCAAAGGAGTCAAGATGCAGGGGCTTAGGAGCTGCTCTGGAGGAATGGGATTCAATCTAACGAAGTGGCTATCAGAGCTCCCGCTTCAGCCGTCTGTGTTTTCAGATGCTGTTGCTTTCTGTGGAAATGGGCTTGTCCAGTGGTGATGTCACCCCCTCTGTCTGTGCATTAGTATAGTAGTATAATAGTTTTGCATTCAGAAGAATGGAGAGACTGGTTCAGATCTTCAGCATGAGAGAGGAAGGAAGCTGACCGTCTCCAAAACAAGCAGAGAGCTTGGAAAACACTATCCAAAATCTTTGTGTCCATGCTTTCAGAGATGGACTGACTAAAGGCAGACAAGAAACCAGAGGTATTTGTTCCTGGTAGGGACAGAGTAAATCATGGTGTTCTGCCCCCATTCCATCCTCTCAGCTCTCTCTCAGTGTGACGATTAAGCCAGAGCAGGCTGTGGGGAGCTATAGACATCAGGCTTGCTGCTTCTAGAAGTCACTCCCTCTGTTTGGGACATTGTTAATCCCCTGCGGCCATCTTGGTCATAAGTGCACAGGGGAGGTCAGTAGTTCTACTGTTTTGAGTTTATAGGCCTCACTGGAGCAAGCTGTGCACCGTGATCTTGCTGATGACCTACGTAGTTCTAGAGGTAAGAGAGCATTGTGAGCGCCCTAGCCCTCCCTCTGTATATCTCACACTCTATGCCTGCTACATCAAGGGACACACAGAAGAGGTGAAACAGACTCACACATACCCACACATCCCTGGCCAGGGGAGCCTGTTTGCACACAGAAGAACCAGAGGAAAGGACAAACCAAGACATGAAAACTGCCTTAGGTTCAAATGCCCTCTCCAGCCATGCAGAAGCAGAGACAAACGAGGATTTCTGGCTCATAACAACAGCTTATGACTGGTCCTTGCCAGGTGCCAAGTCACACATGCATGAAGAATGAGGATATAGATGTTAGTAAAGACGTCAGCATCTATGCCTGTTATGAGAGACAGACTTTATGCTTGCTCCAGGAAGATCACTGAACAAGCAAAAAAAAAAAACAAAAACAAAAACAAACAAAAAAAACCACCTACAATAACGAGACATGGGGAAGGTAGAGCCAGAGTCACTATCATACATTATCTAACAAGCAGCACAGTATTCAACCAGAAAGTATGGACATTTAGAAAAGCAAATTGTGGCCCGTATGCAGGAAAAGAAAAGGCTTCAGCTGTGGGAGCGAGGCCAGAACACTGCAAAGCATTTCTTTCACAATGCTCAGGGATGGGGCTAAAACTATGCCAAGCACAGGAGAGGTGTAACAAATCCAGAAGTCAGTCAGAGGATTGGAAAATAACCAATGTCCAGATTGAAAGGTATAACGGAAACGAGATTTCTTTAGAGGGACTCAACAGGTTTTAGATGACAGAGGAAGTGAACTGTAAGAGAGAAAAATCACCATTTAATACAGAGAAAAAAATTAGTTGAAAAAAAATGTGACCAGCACCACAGAGACCTGTGAGACATCATGCATATCAACATGTATTAAAAAACAGTCTTAGAAGAGGAGGAGCCAGGGATAGAAAAATATTTGAATAAATAATGGATGAAACTCCCAAATTTTATAAAGGACATTAATATTCAATAAGCCTTAAGAACAAACAAAAACAGAACCTTACCTGAACACATTATAATCAAGCTGATGAAAGACAAGGAAAATATTAGAAGCATCAAAACAAAAAAAGATTTAGCACACATGGAGGAAAAATTAACGCAATTCGTGAAAAACAGCAAACCTCAAAACAAAACAAAAACCTGGAGGCTAGAGGCAGCAAGAGAAGGCCACATTCCACATACTGTAGGAAAAAAACATGCTTATCAGAGACTTAATATGGAGCAAAATTGTCCCTCAAATATGTCAGAGAAATAAAGACATTCCCAAATAAATCCTGAGAGATGTGTTTCTAGTGTCAGTAATTATATTAAACGTGAATGGACTAAACCGTCCTCTAAAACAGTTTGGATATGCTTGGTCCAGGGAGTGGCACTATTAGGAGGTGTGGCCTTGTTGGAGTAGGCGTGTCATTGTGGGTGTGGGTTTTAAGACCCTCGTCCTCGCTCCGTGGAAGCTAGTCTTCCACTAGCAACCTTCAGAACAAAATGTAGAACTCTCAGCTCTTCCTACATCATGCTCACCTAGACCCTGCCATGCTCCTGCCTTGATGATAATGGACTGAACTGCTGAACCAGTAAGCCAGCCCCACTTAAATGTTGTCCTTATGAGAGTTGCCTTGGTCACGGTGTCTCTTCACAGCAGTAAAACCCTAAGAGAAAGAGGTAGGGAAATGGCTCAGAGGTTGGGAGCACTGGCTGCTCTTACAAAGGACCCTGGTTCTATTTCTAGCACCCATGTGGTGGCTCACAATCACCTGTAACTATAGTGTCAGGAAACCTGACACCCTCTCCTGGCCTTTATGGACAGCAGGCATGAATGTGGTGCATATATACATACTCACTGGTTGTCTTAGTCAGGGTTCCTATTCCTGCACAAGCATCATGACCAAGACACAAGTTGGGGAGGAAAGGGTTTACTCAGCTTACACTTCCACGTTGCCGTTCATCACCAGAGGAAGTCAGGACTGGAACTCAAGCAGGTCAGGAAGCAGGAGCTGATGCAGAGGCCATCAGAAAATGTTATTTACTGGCTTGCTTCCCCTAGCTTGCTCAGCTTGCTCTCTTATAGAACCCAGAACTACCAGCCCAGGAATGACACCACCCACAATGGGCGGGGCCCTCCTCCCTTGATCACTGGTTGAGAAAATGCCTTACAACTGCATCTCCTGGAGGCATTTCCTCAACTGAGACTCCTTTCTCTGTGATAACTCAAGCTTGTGTCAAGTTGACATACAAAACTAGCGAGTACACTGGTAAAACACCCACATGCATAAAATAAAAATAAATGAACCTTTTAAAAAAATGCTTCATTCAAAGAGCAGAGATTGTTAGATCATATTTTTGAAATCCGAGCCCCAACTACGTACTGTCTAGAAGAGATTCACCTTGAATTAGAGTTACAAGTAGGGCTGTCTTGGAGGACTTGGCAGAACCATTATCCTCATAAATTGATGGTAGGCACTTATGCAGACACTTTGAAAACAGCTTGGTACTTCCTAAAAGGCAAAAAGTATCACGCAGCACTTCTAAGAAAGCCTTCCACCCTACAAGGCTCCCAGGGATGTTCATAGTATTACTAATGAAACCAAAACACGCAGACAAACAGTGTAACTGTGGCTTGGTGGATGGCTAAACAAATATCATTCATGTGTGTGTGTGTGTGTGTGTGTGTGTGTGTGTGTGTGTGTGTGTGTAAGTGCTCTTAAACCACAACAAGAAACAAGATCATATATTCTATGATATAGATGAATCTTAGAAGCATTCTGCTAAGTGGATAAACCTAGTCACAAAGCAATGCATACATTATTCCATTTGTGTGAAATACCCTGAAAAGATAAATTTATACAGACAGAATATGTAATTGATGGTTTTTCATGAAGCAGAAGTTGATTACATAGAGGTATAAGGAAGTTGTGGTTTATTGGTGATGGAAATGAGCTGAAACTAGAGTGTAGTGATGGTTGCATAGTCACTTAATAACTTACTAAGTTTGCATATTAAAAATCATCATATTAAGCTGGGTGGTGCTATGCAGTCTGTAGTTTCTACTACCCTGCTTTAAGCTCTGGGCAGACCATGCTATCAGCCACCACCCTGGTTACCTTGGATCTGTGGATGAAACCTGAGAGCGCGCACAAACACACACACACGCACACACACACACACACTTGCACATACTCACACATTTGTACACTCGCACACAAACACACACCATGTAGGTCTCGGGGATTAACTGTGGGCATTGGGCTTGATGCCTTTACTCATGGAATTTCATTGGCCTCTGGTTGTTTTTTGTTTTCGTTTTGTTTTTTTTTTAAAGATTTATTTATTTATTATATATAAATACACTGTAGCTGTCTTCAGACACACCAGAAGAGGGCATCAGATCTCATTACAGATGGCTGTGAGACACCATGTGGGTGCTGGGATTTGAACTCAGGACCTCTGGAAGAGCAGTCAGTGCTCTTAACCGCTGAGCCATCTCTCCAGCCCTCTGGTTGTTTTTTTATGGAGTTTACCTTTCATAGATGCAGGGCTCAGACTCTGTTAGCGTTCTCTAAGGGACAAAACTGCTAGAATGAGCTAATATATATCTACATATTAGTAAGATGGCTGCCTTTTTACAGAAAGGCCAAGAGTCCAGGAGCTGTTCAGTCCATAGAGCAGATGTCTTAGCAGCCCCAATCAAGTGCTGGAGTCCCAGGGAGGTCCTAGAGAGATGACAGTTTTTAGTCCACGTTAGAATCCCAAAGAAGGTTCTGACACCAGCGAAAGGATGTGTCAGAAAATATAAACTTGCCAGTGAGAATGAAGGCAAACGGACACTAAAGTAAAGCCTTCTTTGTCTACGTCCTGTTATGATGGCCACCACCACAAGGCATGGCCTAGAAATAGGGTGGGTCTTCTCATTTCAAATGACTTGGATTTAGGGTGAGTCTTCCACCTCGAATGATCCAACCAAGAGAAATCCATCACAAGTGTGCCCAGCTGCTTCTGTCTTAGTTAATTCTAGATGTGGTTGGCCACCAAGATGAGCTATCACGGACTTGGACTCAGAGCCACACTGTATCCATCGCACCTGAGGGGAGCACCCCCTTCATTTGGCTCCCCGAGTTCTTTCTTGTTCTAGTTTACTACCTGCCTGAAGCAGTCAGCAGTCCTGTAAGATTTAAGATAGTCTAGGGGATCTGATGATACGATATGAAGGCATAAAACTTCTCTTTCAATGGGCCCCCTTTTGTACATGATTCTACCATCACTTAGCTTACATAAGCTTACCACTGCCATCCACATAAGCCCTGTTTCCATATTAGCCTGTCCGGGCATAATTTATCATCTGTCTTAGCTAGGGTTTCTATTGCAATGAAGAGACACCACGACCACAGCAATTCTTTAGGGAAATAATCTTTGGAGTCTGATGAACACGGGGTGGGAAAGGCATTGACTATATCCACCGCCTGTCTAAGGCCTGGTATACCTCAGAGTAGGTAAGGGGTGAGACTGTTAGGCAATGATACCAATCTGGATGGCAGAGCAGTGACTGGCGCTGGCCCCTGAAAGTTGTGCCTAGGTGAGCTTGAAAGGAACAAGAGCTTTCTAGAAAGAGCAGGATCAGCAGGTGGGAAATCGTTAGCTGGATCAGAAGCAGAGACAGGGAGGCAAAGGGAACTGGGCAGAAAGCTAGATGACAGATAAGACGAGGCTGCTCTGCAGAGTACATAACTGATGAATGGTGTGGTGGTTTGGATAACCATGGCTCCTGGTGTCCCACAGGGAGTGGCACTTTTTAGGAGGTGTGGCCTTGGAGTGGGTGTGTCCTTATTGGAAGAAGTGTGTTACTGAGGGAAGGCTTTGAGGTCCCAGAAGCCCAAGCCAGGCCCAGCATCACCCCCTTGTGCTGCCTGCTGATCCAGATGTACAACTCTGGGCTCCTTTTACCACATCTGTCCTGATGGTAATGGACTAAACCTCTGAACTGTAAGCCAGCCCCAGTTAAATGTTTTCTTTTATAAGAATTGCTGTGGTCACGGTGTCTCCTCATAGCAATAGAAACCCTAAGACAAACGGTAAATTATGCTTGGACAGGCTAGTGTGGAAACAGGGCTTATGTAGATAGAAATGAGCTTCAAGCATTAAGGTGA
Organism: Rattus rattus; assembly: GCF_011064425.1. NCBI lineage: Eukaryota > Metazoa > Chordata > Mammalia > Rodentia > Muridae > Rattus > Rattus rattus. The sequence continues at coordinate 31,609,652 of NC_046168.1, forward strand.
GCAATAAATCAAAGCTTCAATGGCAGGGATAAGAGAACAGAACCGGCAAGTAAAGGAAAATAAATCTTAATTTAACTAACCATGTGATTGCTTTGGAACATGACAAAATAATTAAGTTAAGAACAAACACAGGTGTGTAACGATAGTTGTGAAACACCAAGAATGAGGGATCCAGAGAGTAGGGGTGTCTCCAAGGTTTGTAACTGGAGACATGGCAGGCCTGGGCATAACAGACAGACGGATGCTATGGCAGTGGTAAGACTGAGAGAGGAAGCTGGCAAAATGTATTCTAGATAGGTGTGTGGCAGTGGACATCTAAATGGAGCTACTGTAAATTGGAAACCTGGAGTGAGAATCATATGAGAGCTTGAGTCAAACCTTAGAAGAGGGAAGGGCTGGAAGAGCTCATGGGAGGAAAAGATAAAGGAATGAAAGAACAGAGGCCAAACGCTCTCCTTGGAAGACGATCAGACGCTCAGATGCTAGAGAGTCACAGTGAGCAGGAGAGACTGGGAGACACTCAGATGCTAAGTGTACTGAACTTTTCTTCTATGATATCAAGGTTTGTGGCCCCTGAAGTTCATAGTTTGAAATCCTAATCTCGGAGGCAATGGTAATGGTGCAGCATTGGGCACATGATTAGATTCTGAAACCAGACCTCTCGGGAGTAACAGGCCTTATAAAAGAGACTTCAGTCAGTCATGGTGTAGTTCACACCTTTAATCCCTGCCCTCAGGAGACAGAGGAGGTGAGTCTGAGGCCAGCCTGCCTTATGTGGCCAGTTCCAGGCCATCTAGGGCTGCAGATTGAGACCCAATCTTGAAATACCTGAGCTACCTTGTCTCACTGACTGAGGGCACAGCAGGAGGATGCTGTCTCTGAGAAGGCAGCTCCCTCCAGACACTGAGCCCACCCACAGGCTGATCTTGGATTTCCCCACCTGCACGAGAGTAAGGGATGCATTATGTTGTCTCTAAGCTCTGGTATTAGTCATACCAGCCATGATGGACATGATGGACATTAGTTAATTCTCTTGTCGCTGTAAAACCTAACAAAACATTAGGAGAAACGGGTTTATTTTGGCTTACAGTTTGGGAGGATCAAGGCTGCGATGATGGGAAAGGCAGTAAGTGGAGTACTCAGTGTGCTGACACTACTAAAGCAATCTCGTAGTTCCAGGGAACAGAGGAGGCTAGGCCTTCTTTCTCTATGGAGGCTCCACCTATTAAAGGCCCTACAGCATCCCAAAACAGTGCCATCATAAACACAGGAGCCTAAGGTGGGCATTTCTCATCCAAACCATGGTGTCATCCAGGAAACTCTCTGATCTTTCCTCTGTAAAGCACAGTTTGGACTACTCCAACAGCTCTCTAATCCTCACGACCTCCCGACAGCATATGAGGTAGCCATGAACAATGAACTGCTAGGAACCGTGTTGGTAATGCTCATGCCTACTCAATAAGACATTTGTCAGGTTCATAAGAAAGTATTGGAGTGCATCACTCCACAGTGGGACTCTCTTCTGTCCCCGTCACCAGGCGTCACCCTCTTTGGAAGAAGACCTTGGTGTCAGTGTTACAGGTAGGCTACTAGAACTTTTGTCCTCGACTCGGATAGTCAGAATTTACTCTTATAGAAGGTGGTTCCCTCACATTGCTGTTCACGAGGAAGAAATATTGTAAAATTGGAAGGTACTGGAATACAAGCTCCTGCTGGTTCAGAGCAGGATTCAATGAGCTAATGTATGTGGAAATGCCTGGGGTGTGCATCGCAAATAGGATTGTGTAGAATGATGGAGACCTAAATGAAGACTTAATTCTCGCCTAATCTCAAGTCCACCATCGTAGGTGTGGGAATCCCTTTTCTTTTCTGTACACAAGCACAGTACTAATTTCTGCCTGACAGAGGCCATCAAATGCTGTCTGACGTCTCCGGACTGGTGAATGCCAGCCCTTGGGAGGTCCTTGGCTCTGTCTAACACTAGCTCAGTTCTCTCACAGAGTTAACCAGTGGTTTCCTGACTCTACGTTTACCATTGCGTTTACTGGTTTGAGGAGCTGCCGCTCTGAGTGCAGCATCTGCTAGAACCAGGCTTCTCGCGTGCTATTTAATCTGAGATTGGCCAACAAAAGAAGCTACTGATGTACCGCTCACAGTGTCTTAAACCTGTATAAAGAATCATTGATCCAAAGCAGTCACTGTGTGTGTGAAAATGTATGTGTGCTGGTTGCCATGGAAACCACCCAGCTGGCTGCTCTGTGATCACTCAGTAGCCTTAATTACATACTGGCTTTGCCCGGAAGCCTTCAAAGCTATCTCCATAACAACATCTCCTTGTGGAGTAGTAGTAGTTTCCCATGTAGGAGTTTCTGTTAAGAGGTGGACAAATGCTGCTGGTAAACTGGCTGGTGTGTCCTTACGAAAGCTTTGATATGCGTAGGACATTTTCCGATTTCTGACTTCCTGTCTCAGGCCACAGCACCGCTCCTTTCTCTTTTCATGTGGCATGCTAATGTGTCTCCCTGACCTGTTGCCAAGAAACTGAACTAAGGAGGGGTCTTCACTATGTCAGTGGACTAGAGAGGATTAGCTTCTTCAAAAGTTATTTTTCTTAGTGTATGAATGTGTCCCTCTTGGTGTGTGTATGTGTCACATGCATGCCTGGTACTAGCGAAAGCCAGAGGAGGGGGAATCCCTTGGAACTGGAGTTCCAGATGGTTGAGAGCCTCCATGTGGGTGCTAGCAGTCAAACCTGGGTCTTCTATAAGAACAAGTATTCATAACTACTGATCCATCTACAGCCCCACAAAGTAAAACAAAACACAAAAGCAAAATGTTAAGACACAAGACAGCCAACATTGACCTCTAGACTCCATACACATGCACACATCTGCACAGGACACCTGCACATATGTGTGCATACACACAGAAGCAGATACATACATATCTACCACACACAAAGGCTGGGTTGTTCTAATAGGGGAATCATACACATTTTCTGACATCAAAATAATATGGATCTTTACTTTTTATTAATGTTATATATTTATTTCCTTATATGTGCACATGGGTATGGGTATGTTTGTGCGTGCTTGTGGATATGCGTGCCTGTGCTGTGGGTGGGGAGGCCAGAAGCTGATAATGGGTGTTTTCCTGTCCATTTCTTTTGAGATAGGGGCTTTCATTGAACCTAGAGCTGACTCTTTTGATCAGTGGTCTAGCTGACAGTCCTCAAATCTACACATGAGCACTGAGGCTACAGGCGTGCCCTAGTACAGCCAGCATTTCTGTGTGCGCTGGCGATCTGAACGCACACCCTCATGCTTGCAGAGCAGACCTTACGCACTGAGCCGTCTCCACAGCATCTAGTATTTTAATCCCCACCAGATGTCTTGACACACACTTACAGGAAGGTCCTAAGGCTTAACATTGACCGCTACCTTGAGTGTTCAAGGAGGTGACAAGCAAAGAGGTCTTTCAAGTTCTGAAACAGAGTTCTTAGGTCTGGTTTGACTTGTGTCTGTGCACACAAGGGCAGACCAGGGAGGAAATCCTGGAAGAGCAGGTCTGATGAGGTGTTCCCTGCATGTCCTGTCTCCATACACATGCACACGTATGCACAGGACACCTGCACATATATGTGCACACACACAGAAGCAGATACATACGTATCTACCACACACAAAGGCTGGGTTGTCCTAATAGGGAAATCATACACATTTCCTGACATCAAAATAATATGGATCTTTACTTTTTTCATTCTCTCACATGCTGTGCATTGTGTCACCGCATTTATTTCTTCTTGTTAGCGCTGCCGATTACTCCGACACACCTCCTCCGTGTGTTTTCGGTGGCCAGACTATTTCTGTCTTTCCTCAGCTCCCATGCCATCGCAGGCGAGTTGTCGCTGCTTCCCTGTGCCTGTGTTCACAGCTCCTCACCCTCCTTCCCCACACACACACCACAAAGCTCATCTGACCGTGGGCCTTCTCGCTCAAGTATTCTCCCTCTCCTTTTGGTTGTTACTCAACATCTTTGTGTGTTCTGGAGCGGTCCGATGAAAATATGTCGCGAAATAAAGTAAAGCTCTGCTACAATGTAACTTTTATGTCGAAAGAGTGTACTGGAAAAAAAATCTAATTATGGCTGTCTCCTAATTAAATCATTTTTCTTGTTCACCGGCTAAGCTTCTGTGGTGATGAGAACAATTTTTCATGGAAAATTTAAGCCCAGAGGCAACAGCATAATTTCCTTTACCGTCTCTAACTGGGCTCTAACCCAGCATGTCGATGCCTTTCCGTGACATCAGCGGTGAGGTGTGGTGGGAACATGGAGCGGCTTGTGAGGGTTTAGTGCTAAAGCATGTAGAAACACCAACAAAGAAGCCAGTTACCCAGGAGTCATTCGTTTATGAACAAGATTTTTTTTCCAGGGTCCCTAGGAGGGAAATACTGTTCAGGATTTGAGGGAAAATAAGCACATTCTGTTTTCTGTTGTCACGTTAATTCAGAGAAGAGGGTTATGTTCTGGGGCATCTTGAATACGGCGATGATTTGTCTTGTCTCTGTGCCTTACGTCTCCCCCTCCTTCCCAGACCCGGAGATGGTTTGTCTTGTCTCTATGTGTTATGTCCCCGCCACACACACACACACACACACACACACACACACACACACACACACACACACACACACACACGTGTGCATTACAGTCTACCCCCTCCTCCTGAAACCTGGTTTCAGTACTGCCCATCATCACAGCGTTCTGCATTTGCAAAAATACGGTGGTAATTCTGGGTTTCACAACTTTTGGCTGAAGGAATTTGCTGCTCATTTACTGTGGAGACACTTAATTTCCAGTGTCCTGACTGCGGTTTTTCTGGATGTGCCTCATATCCTTTAGAATAACTAGAGTGTGAAACACGAAGGTCAGTTATTTCTCATTTGGGGTGTGGGGTGGGGGCGGGGGTGGATGCAGTGATGCGAGCACCAAATAAACAAGTTTCCAGGGAGCAGCGCTGAAAGAAGCTGATTAACCACTCCTGAACACTGGTGGGAGGGGGTCAGAGCCAGTGTTCGAGCCAGTCCTTCGTACAGTTTCCTCACCTTCCTCTTGACATCTTACCCACACGGTGTTAGACTTCTTTCTCAGCACTCGAAGTTTAACATCCGGGAGATTCCCTCTTCTGTTCTTACCTGTGTTCCACTCTTGGGTCCGGACGGGGAGGTCAGGGCACTCTCTCCCACTCAATAACCTCTTAAAAAATTTTAAATATCATATTGTGTGTGTGTAAAGGCACATGCCATGGCTCACTTGTAAAAGTTAGAGGAAAGCCCACCAGAGTCAAATTTTTTTTGCTTTCTCCATACTGGTCCCAGGGATTGAACTCAGGTCCTCTGGTTGGTTGACAGTGTCTTTACCCTCTGAGGCATCTCACTGGCTGGCCCTCCATGGAAGTCTTACCGCATCCATGTCTGCCTTGCTCTTCCAGATTGCCAAGCGTTGGCTGCCCTTTGACTGTGCTATGAGCTGCACTTTCTTCTCTGCACCTTTAAAGTGTCAGCACTAGAGAGGGAAAGTGTGGGCAGTAATTCTGCCGCGTCTCACAGGTGCCCTGGGGTTGGCTTTCTGTGCTGTGTTCTTCTGAGATAGCTAGTGCATGCTAGAAGGTAGGTGCTGTGTGGTCTATCCAGGGGCGTCCATGAAGGTATGGTCATACGTGTTCTGTGTTCTGTCGCTTTACCCCTTTGCCTTGAGTGGTCGGGCTGGCCACTCTTCTCCCGGACAGTTGAGCAGCCCACAGCTGGTGGGCCAGCTCAGAGCTCCCTCCTGCTTAGCGATTTGTTTTTCTTTTGTTTTGTTGAGGTGTGTGGTTTGCATAAGAATGCTCCCCCCCCCCCAGGCTCAAACTTTTGACTGCTTCATCCTTAGGAGCTGTGCTAGTGGCGGGGGTTAGGAGACGTGGCCTTATTGGAATAGCTGTGGCCTTTTTGAAGGAAGTGTGTCACTGGGTTGGGGGGTTACAAATGCTCAAGCCAGGCCCAGTGCAGCTCTCTCTGCCTGTGGATCTAGATGTTGAACTCTCAACTATGTCTGTCTGTACACCGCCATGCTTCCCTCCATGATGAACCTGTAAGCCAGCCCCAGTTAAATGCTTTCTTCCTTTGTAAGAGTCGCCATGATTGGGTGTCTCTTCACTGTCATAGACTAACATTGACTAAGACACGGTGCTCAGTATCAGCTGAGGCCGACCTGGAACTTACCCACCTCTTCATTCTTGGGAGTCTTTCCTTTGTCCTGAGTGCAATGTCCTGTCAGCAAGTTCATTCAGCACACGTGTAGAGTGGTGTCTTAGTGTTCTATGCTGGGAAGAGACACCAGGACCATGCAACTCTTATGAAAGAATTTAATGGGGGTTGGGGATTTGGCTCAGTGTAGAGCGCTTGCCTAGGAAGCGCTTAAGGTCCTGGGGTTCGGTTCCCAGCCCCAAAAAAAAAAAAAAAAAAAAAAAAAAAAAAAAAAGAATTTAATGGGGGTGGGGTGGGTCGTTTACAGTGTAAGAACCTTAGCCCATTATCAACCTGGTGGGGAGCATGGTGGCACTCGGGCAGACATGGTGTTGAAGAAATAGCTGAGAGTTCCATGTCAGAAGGCAGAGAGAGACACTGGGTCTGGCTTGGGCTTTTGAAACCTCAACACTCACTGGAAGTGACATACTTCCTCCCACAAGGTCACAGCTCCCAATTCTTCTCAAGTAGTGCCACCCCCTGATGAATAAGTGTTCAAATACCTGAGTCTCTGGGAACCATTCTTACTCAAACCACCATGAGGGGCCTCTCCTATTTAAGACCTGTGTTAACAAACCGCAGCGACAAAGGGGCACCGGACTTCTGTGTGCATCGGTTTGCTCATCTGCAAAGCAGAAATAATGGTATGCACTTCAGGGAAATGTTGCAAGACCAGCAAGCTGTTTTGTTACTTGGAGAGGATGAGTTTCCCTCACAGGGTTGTAAGGTTTGAGGTGCTGGCTTGCATTTTGGATTGAGTTGTGCTCTGGAACCCTTAGGTCTGTAGGGAGCTGTCAACTTGTTCTCTCACTGTTCTACCATTCAAAGAGTTTTAAAGCTATCACAAATGACCAAGTAAGTAAAATTACGAGCTGTATTATGCAGTTTTAAAATATATTAAATTTTCTCCAGATAACTCGGGGACCCCAATTTATTGCCTTAGTTAACTTTAAGAAGTATTTTCTTGGTGGGTTTGTTTACTTGTTTGAAGAGTAAGAACCAGCATCTCTTAAAGACAGTTGGACAGGTCTCCAGTGGGAACTCATAGCTTTCATGTCTGTTAAGTTGGTGATGAGCTGAGACAAATGAATTCACGGCCACAGGCTGTGGTGGAAAAGACCTGCAGTTTCCAAGTGCTGGATGGGCTGCAGGGAACACTGATACCAAACAGTGTTACCCTTGTAGCCTAGCTGTCACGCTTCTGGGTGTTGCTAAGCTCCACCCCTACAGCTACCTGGGAACAGCCTGATGTGCGCTGCCCCACAGTTGCCTGGCAACAGCCAGCTGTGCCTGACTATAAAGGGGGCTGCTTGCCCCCTCCTCTCCCTCTTATTTCTCTCTTGCTTTCTCTTTGTTCTCTTCTCTTCCCTGCTCTCCCCCTCTTCATTGTCCCTTCTCTCTATCCCTTCCCCCTTCCCTCCACGTCCTCTCCTCTCCTCTTCTCTCGTTAAACTTCTCCACGTGGAACCATGTTGGCCTGATGTGCTTTGTTCGGGCACTGGCCGAGATTTAAACCCTAACACTGGGTGTATTCCCAGGAGAAAGGAAGACCAGGGCTCACACTGTCTGTAGGGCAGAAGTGGCAGCGACTTGATTGAAAGGACTCTGGGCTCCTGAACTGTGTGCCCTTAGCAGGTGAACTTCATGACAGGGCATTATACATTTTTAAAAAGCTGCTTTGAAAATAGTTTGAAGTTAGCGTGTAAAGTATTCGATCTCATTATGACATTTTCAGAGGTAGTTTTTGCTGACTCCTGCCTCTCTTTCCCTCCCTATCCTCCCGCCGTGCCTTCCCACTCCCGGGTAGCCTGCTTCCCCTTCTCACATCACATTTTCTGCTACCCTGATCCTTACTACCTGATCCCTCTGCCTCTTGCTGTGATGTTGCCTTTTTACTATGGCAGTCTGGGTGTCACTTGGGCAAAGGAAGATGTTTAGACCGGAGCCTTGCTGTTCGGGTTGTCAGCCACTGTCTCCTGAGCTCAGTTCTCTTATGAAGAGATAAGCCCAGACTCCCCATAGCAAGGCAGAAGGCGAGGACCTGGGACTGTATGAGGGGCTGAGGTGGGTTAAAGAAAAACAGCCTGCCTGCCATTCCCTCGGACTAAATGTTTCAAGTAAGCAAACACAGTGTTCCAGAGCTCTGCCTCTCCCTGGGTACACCTGCTAGGGCTGGACTGGGCCTCCCAGGCCATGGCCTCAGGCATCAGGTTGATGTATCAGGTGGCTTTCCTCCGACTTTGGAGTTAGGATTGGACACTTTTTAAAGCAAGCTTTTCAAGTTGACGGCTCTCTGGGTCCTAGCTTGCAAGGCCGTAGGCGCTCATCTTTGTGTATTGTGGGTAGTGAGGAGAGGTGGCCTGCCAGCTTTTGTTAGAGAGAACGGGGAGGGAGCAGACTCCCTGAGGGTATGGAGTATGGCCAACCCAGGACTGCCTGTGGCTGTTCACATGCCTCTTTTTCTGTGTCACTAGAAGGCCCGCATATGCCTCCCCTCCACGCATGGAGACATCCCTGCCGAGGTACTTGTTATGTTTCTTAACCATCAATACTGATCAATACTTTTCCTCTGTATCTGGCTGTCTTTTTAAGCTTCTTAGATGATCTCACTGGAAGCTAGTAGGGGTGGGGGCCTCCATTGGTTAAAGAGCTTGTTCCCCGGCAGCGAAGACTTGTATTTTGATTACCTCCAGAAGATGTGCATGTGTTCAGGGTTCAAAGACTGCAGGCATACAACCACGGATGAGCATCCGTGTAAAACACAGAACCCATGTAAAATAATTAAATTGCAGTGTAGGGTGCCTCTGATCTTAAGGTTGGGGAGCAGAGGCAGGAGGATCCCTCAGGCTTACTGGTTAGGCTGTCTGGGTCAATCAGTGAGCCCAGGATCAGTGAAAGGCCTTGTCTCAAAAATAGAGATTGATTCAGGAAGATGCCCGGTGATGACTTCCAGTCCGTACATACAGGAACACAACCACATATCAAGTCACAGGCCAGCTGCCTCTCCAAGCATACAGTATGTTTCTCTGGGATTTTTAAAATACCTTACTAGGAGACAGGGCTTTCTAGTGATTGTCCCCACTCCCTTCGGCTTCCCTTGGTGGTGATGGCAGCTGCTAACTGCCCCACACCCAGCATTTCCATTAACACCCAGTGGCTTAGCGTTTCCTAAGCTTACTGAGTGCTGTTCCTTCTACAGAAAATCCCCTTCTCAGCTTTCCATGCCTGGTAGCTGTCCTTCAGACTTCACACAGACCCCTCCCTGTGAGAGGCTCGTTCTGTGACACTCAGTACTGTACCCGTATCTTGACCTCTGCCAAGTGATGTTGAGTCGGCTTCCTCATGTATGTCCACTGTTGACTACTCAGCATGGCCTTCTGCAGCAAGTCTGGCCTTTCTTGCTACCTCTCTAGGCCCTCGTATGATTTCCACAAGAGCAGTTTAGCTTCACCTCAGCAAAAACTCAAAGCGTTTGCCATTTCCAATCTGGTGACTGAAGACTTTGAAACATTTCTTCTTTATTTTTAAACTTACATTTTAAAATACTTTCCAGCAGAATAAAGAAGGGTGTCTTGGTCAGTCATAATAAAATGCCGTAGAGTGAATGACTTCCAACCTCTGTCTCTCTGTTTCTGTCTGTCTGTCTGTCTGTTTGCGCACAGGCACGTGTGTCCATGTGAGGGTGGAGGTCAAAGGAGGCTTTGAGTGGCAGGCTTTAGGAGCCTCTCACCATTTGTTTGGCATAGGGTCCTCATTGGCTGGCTAGGGAGCGAGCTCCAGGAGTCTACCTGTTTCTGCCTCCCATGTTGACATCACTGGGGTAAGAAGTATGCTTGAGTTCTGAGGGTCAGGCTCAGGTCCTCATGCCTCCAAAACAAGCTCTTTAACAACCGACCCATCTTCCTAGGAATCTATTTCCTGACAATGCTTGAAGCTAGGATTCCAAGCTTTGGGGATCAGCAGGGTGGTTTCTGCAGGGACCTGAGGCTGGTTGTCTCATCCTGGATGTTCCTGGGACTTCACCTTTGGTGTCATGGAGCTGGTGGGGAAAGAGCAACCTAGATGGAAGGAGAACCTGGGAGCACATGCTTTGGTAATTATTTAGCTGTTTTATTTTTTGGTTTGGCACTGGGATGAGCCTAGAGCCTCATACACATTAAGCACACACTGCCACTGAGCTACACCCTCAATCCTGCATTCTTCATATGAGTGCTGGTGCTATCATGGTGGCCCCGCCTCCAAAGGTCCCATCCGAGCTTAGGACTTTGGTATAGGGCATCGTTCAGTCTGTTGTGTAGGGGCCATAGGTGTCTGTTTACAGTTTACAGAGACCTGGAGTTGAGTGGCGAGAAAGGTAAGGCCTTTGTCAGTTCCTCAGATGGAAGTCTGCTGGCGACTGAGGCCTGTCGGATGCTTAGCGCGCTAAGGAGTTCTTGTGTGACATTTAGAACTGTATTCCGTCATGCGGAGGCTCACTCCACCCCAGTGATGCTGACTCAGGAATTGCTGGCTAAAGCAAGGAGGTGGGTCAAGAGCAGCAAAGGTCTCACCGATCAGACACCAGATCTCCGACTTTTGAACACTGACAGGAAGCTGGTATCTGGTGCCGACACATATCTTAGCATGTCTGTTATTCCCCTCTAATATGGTGAAGTTTAACAAGGAAGATGAATCGAAGGCACTGTATCAGGAGATGAAACGGTTGTCATGATGGATTTTTATTTTGGACTCCTTTGAGTGTAAGTCTACCTCATTTCTAAAAGCTGTCTGAGGAATTAGATCTGCCCTCTGTTTGGATCCAAAGTTAAGAAATGAGGACACATTGGCCACAGGCCCTTTATCTGCAGCAGCAGCAGCAGCAGCAGCAGCAGCAGCAGCAGCAGCAGCAGCAGCAGCAGCAGCAGCAGCAGCAGCAGCAGCAGGGCACTACTCTGGGACTTGAGAACTGCTGGAACCTTTGATCCACAGGACAGAGGGCTAAAAGAGTAACGGGCAGGAATCCATCATTCTGTGAGTAGCTGACAGCAGAACAGCCCAGTCCCCAGAGGCTGGAGTAGGAGAAAAGAGACCAAGCCACTGACCGTCACCACAGCCACACAACTCAAGTAGAAACTGTGCCCTGGAGAACTGTGGGACCGTGAAAGGCACTCTGGTTCCCTGTTGAGGAGGTTTGAAACCCAGATGACCCTGAAGGAATGGTAGGTGTTTCGCTTGACTTCCAGGAAACCAGGCTGGTCACTAGCCCACAGCCCTCCATAGATCTGTGGCCATCGGTCATGTAAGGGCACCGCCCCCCCAAGCCCCTTGTAGGTAGAGGACATCAGGTGAGGTCACGTAGGCTCAAGACAGATCTCCATAATGAGGTACCTAAAGGCCTGGAGGCTTAGCCAATACCTTTCCTTCTCAGACACTCCTCCCTGCAAAAGGAATTTAATCTCAGGCCCCTGCAGAGAAGGGGGGTATAGTTTTACTCATGACAATAAATGCCTTAAAACCTGGGACTGTCTCTTTTCATTGGGATCCACTATAGGGAGCCACAGAGAAGGCCTTTGCCTGCAGAGCTGCCATCAAATCTCCTGAAGAAGGCCTCCCTGTGCTCCCAGTGTCACCCACCACCAAGCCGCAGCCTGGCCCACCACCACTGTCCAGATTTTCCCCTGCAGGATCAGTTGGATTGTCTCCCCCTTTTCCCCCCTTGGCCCTGGGCTAGACCCAGCACCATGGGCCCCCACTCCATTCTTAGCTCTTTCAAGGCATTCTAGTGGTGCCTGGATGCCCAAGAGCCCGAGAACCAGACAGCCCCAGCCTCCTTGCAGGTCTGTGGACCCCTGAGCCAGCTCCAGCAGTCTCCTGAGGCTTCCCACAGCCTGACACTCACCCAGCAGTGGCATGGGATAAGCGTGGTCAAACTTCCCCAAGCGGCCAAGCCCTGTGTCGGAGTGGACATGGGACCCCATTAACTCTACAATGGGCACCAGTCATAAACCTACAGAAGAATGTCTCAGAAAATGGAGATCTGTCTTGAACCTACGTGACTTGTGATTACGTCTTCTACCTGCAAAGGGACTTGGGGCATTGCTCTTACAAGACTGAGGGTCACAGATCTATGGAGGGCTAGTGATCAGCCTGGTTTCCTGCGAGTCAGGCAAAATGCCTAGTGTCCTTTTCAGGGTCAACAGGGTTTCAAACCTCCTCAGCTGGGAACCAGGGTGCCTTTCGCAGTCCCACAGAGAACGTTCTTTTGCTCCAGGCTGCTGAACCTAAAACACTGGACTATGATTTAGAAAATTAGAAAGTTAATTAACATTGTGATGATGAGTTAGTACGATGATTGCTGATGGGAGAGAGATGTTTGGAGGAGTTCCCACAAGGCTTTTCCACATTGCCTGCCTCAGCATAGCATCCAATAGCCACAGGGAAGCAGTGGCTGGCCAGGCCCGTGTTGAACGCCCTAGCCTTTAGATCATATCACTGACTCTTTTCTCTTTTATATAATAAAGGGGAACCTTTCATTTCAGACTAGAGTTTTGTACCTTATAACAGGCTAACATTTCAACAGAAACAACCAGGAAGAAAAGAAGTTACATGTGTCATATTTTTAAGGCAGTTGGAGAGCTATAAAAGCAGTAAGAATTGGCTGAAATACATTTCCAGAGAGGGAAGAACCCTCCTCAGGTATTCTGAGAAGCATAGAATTTTTGGTAGGGATGAGTAAGGAGGAAAGGTTTGTACTGTTTCTAGATGTGAGTTAAATATTTGGTTTGGTCCCAGAGTACATACTCTTCAGGGAAGGAAAAATTAGTAGACAATGAATCTACTGTAGGGTTGGAAACTGGAGGAGCCAAGAAGGCGATTCTGGTTTTCTTATGTGATGCTTGCTAAATTCTGAGGCAGCATGCAGGCTGTGGCCTAGCCTAGAGAGAAAAAGAATAGTTTTGGAGAACAGAATCCTTCTAGGGGTACCTATAATAAATGTTCAATAAGTTTAGATAGATGTCTGAGTTTGGATGGGGTGGGATGGGAAGACTTAAAGTTCAGAGCCTCCAGAAGCCAGACCTTTCATGATAAGGAGGTACAAACCCACCGAGTTCCCACGTATGGAGTGCCTAGGTTAACCAGAGGGAACCAACTCACCAGAGCTGCATCCCCGAGAACCCCACGCTGCCACCCCTGCCTGAGTCCCTGTAGGAGGAAATTCTTCCTGGTACAAGGTATTGCCTTGAGGTCCTGTAGTTTTTGTTTTTTTTTGTTTTTTTTTTTAAAGATTTATTTATTTTTATTTATGAGTACACTGCAGCTGTCTTCAGACATACCAGAAGAGGGCATTGGATCCCATTACAGATGGTTGTGAGCCACCATGTGGTTGCTGGGAATTGAACTCAGAACCTCTGGAAGAGCAGTCGGTGCTCTTAACCACTGAGCCATCTCTCCAGCTCAGAGGTCCTGTAGTTATTTTACAAAGAACATTCACACACCAAGATGACAGGGGTTGTGGTGGTGGGATATCGAATAGGTAAGAATCTGTCAATGACAGGGACAGAGCCACAGGGAGCCGCATACTGGAATAGCAGTATTGGGCACAGCCTTAGACACTGGCCTAGCACGTGAATCTCTAGTTTCAACATCCAGCACCACAAAGAGGAGAAAAGGAAGAAAAGGGGAGGAAAGAAGAAAGGAATTGCTTCAAATCGAAGAAGCACTCTTAGGCTGTAGACTGGCATTTTAATGGAAACCATGTGCAGCCCTGGGGAGGTGCAAGGCCCACTTGGTCCTGCTGCTGTGCAAACACTCATCTGGTCCCTGGAGGTGTGGCAGGGCAACTGGAGGAAGTGGGTCTTACACCTGCTGCCGGGGCTTCAAAGCAGGACAGAGCTCCCATACTAAGAATGCACGATTCCCTGAGCATTGCCTCCAGGACCCTGCTGTTCCATGGGTGTGGACCGGAGTCTGAGCTGTTACAGTTCCTGCAAGCTCCCGGGTGATTCTGGTGCATCTTGTCTAGAACATCTTGTCTGTGGCTAGGGAAGTGGCTCAGAGGTTAAAGCACTTGCCACACAGCAAGAGGACAAGAGTTCAGTTCCCACCTATGCTGGGTGGGTGTGACCACCCACCTGTAATTCTAGCCTCAGAAGGCAGAGACAGAGATCCCAAGAACAAACTGTCTAGCAACTAGCTATACTGGTGGGTTCTGCTTGATCGAGAGACTCTGCCTCAAAGAATAAGGTGAAAGAGTGGTTGAGGAAAATTCATGACACCAATCTCTGACCTACACACACACACACACACACATACACACACACACACACACACACGGGTGTATACATTACACGAATGCTCCTATACATGTAAGCATGAATAATCACATACACGTGAATAGAATAGATAGATACCTCTTGTCCTGTCTGTCTGTCAGAACTCTCTCTGCCTTCCTTTAAGAAATGCACCCCCCTCCTGTTTTCCAACTGTGACATTCAGCAGTAGGAGTCTGCGTTCTTACGTTCCCCTGTTTCCCAAGCCACAGCCCGTTGGTCCAGGATTCCATTAGAACTATCAGAACCTGTCCTGTCTTGTTTAACCTGGCACCGAGTTGATCTCAATCCTTTTTTGTGGAGGCAAGTAAGAGCAAGGGGCAGAGGGTATCTTAGTAAGCCTTGGTTCCAGTTATTCCCTCATCTGTGAGAGATTTGGAGTGACCAGTGCTGTGGCCTCACAGACTGTGCCCATCTCTGATGACCCAGTGCAGTCACCTGAAACTCATCCCACCAGGATCTCTGAGCACACACAGCCGAGTAGCACACACCCTGCTTAGGGAGACCAGACCATATGTTAGATATGTGCAGTGTCAAAGGAACATGGAAAACCCGAGAAGAAACGCCCGAGACGGTCAGACACATGCTTGGGGCTGGGTTCAGGAAAGGCTTTCTAGGGATGGACTGCTGAGAGGTGAGCAGGAACCGTGTGGGCAGGTGTCTGATGTGGCTAGGGCAGAAGCGGGCCATGTGGATATTACCTTTCTCTTAAAGAGTCATGACAATTGGCCATAGTGGTACACACCATTAACACCAGAGCTCGTGAGGCAGAAGCTGGCAGATCTCTGAGTTTAAGGCCAGCCTGATCTACACAGTGAGTCCCAAGAAGGCCAGAGCTAAATAGTGAGATTCTGCCTCAAAAACAACAAAGGGTCCTGTACACTTAAGTAACAGCAGACAGGGATCTGACTGTCCCCCAAGTACGTCACCGCATGGCAAGTTCCTGCTACCCTCCCCATCCCTACTCCCCACCCCACCTCCTTGTCTCAGGTTTGAAAAGAATGTTTGAAAAACCGGACATGATCTTCTTTAAATAGCAAAGTTTGCTTAAATAACAGAGGTCATGATGTCCATCGAGGTAGGCAGAAAACTCACAGCCTGTCACTGCTTATGGACGTGAGTCCCTGCTGTTGGCATGGCTATGCCTGTGGAGAGGCACAGGGCTCGTTACTCGGGACTTCCAGAGAGATGTAGAGCCGGCCAGATTCTTTCTCCTCTGGGTAAAACCTGTATCTCTAAAACCGCGTGTTAGAGGCAAGGACAGTGCTTAGCGCTGACGGCCATTCCTCACCTCTTTCAAATGATGAGTTCTGAGAGAGGCTGCAAGGCAGCTTCAGCCACTTCAGGAGCTCCTGAGAGGATGCAGGTGCTTCTGTTGACACTCGTGGAGGATAAAGTGTCGTTTATTTGAGGTGTTTTCTTATAACCTGGGCAATTTTGTTGCATGAAGGTGGTCGAAAGCTTGGAAGACCCTATAGTGAGGTTCCTGCCCTAGGGCCTTAGGCTCTGGGACGTACTCAGCTCAGGAATGTCATAAGCATGGTTCTCATCATGAAAGGGTTGCTTCATGTAGCTGGGGACCAACCTTTGACTGTTCAGTATGGCACAGGCAGCAGCTCACCTAGTGCCTTGAATGTGATGCCAACACCCAGAGCAAGGGAAGAGGGGAGAGAACTGGATTGGGCTTGCTTAGCTAACGAGCCTTCTGCCCTGAAGATCCCCATCTCTATCCACCAGATGCTAGGATTGCAGGTAGTGTTGTGTTTTCCTGGCGTTTCCCTGGCTTCTGGATGGGAACTCTGGTCTTCACACTTGTACAGCAAGTGCTTTACCCACTAAACCAGCTCCCTCTCCGTAGTTTAGATTTTTATGACAAGGCAATGGGGAACCAGTTGAGTTAACTCAGTGGATACCTTTGTTTCCTGTTGCTGTGATGACATACTCTAACAAAAGCGACCTAAGGAAGGAGGGTTTATTTTAGCTCACGATTCCAGGTTACAGCCTTCGAGACGTCTTGAGATAGCTACACTGCGTCCACAGTCGAGAACCAAGGAGGATGAATCCACGCATGCTCTGCTCAGCTTGCTGTTTCACTCCTAGACAATTCCATGCTCAGGGAATGATGCTCCCAGGGTGGGCAGATCTTCCCACCGTAATTAGCATAATAGCCTACAGACACGCCCCCAGGCTGCCCTGATCCAGGCATTGCATCAAATGACAGTTAAACTAATCATCATAGCTTGGCAAAGCTGCTCGCTGCTAAGCCTGACAACCTGAGTTCAGTTTCCCAAACCCTCACATTGGAAGGAGAGCCAACTCCTGCTGTTTGTCTTCTCACTCCCACGTACGTGTACAGTGTGGCATTCCCTTTCCCTGAAAGCAATTTTTTTTAAAAAAAAAATGGATCTCACTGTGTATCCCAGGTTGACCTCAACCATTTTACTTACCTTCACCTCCCATGTACATCAGTGCCATGTGCATGGGCCACCACACCCATCATTTTGTAAATATTACGGGCTACAGCATTCTGTTGCAGCAAAGAAAAATAGGTTAAGACAGTCAAGGGACCCCCTGATACAATCAAGAGTCAGAGTCAATGCCTTCCCACAACTGCTGCTTAGCTAACACTAGGAATATTCCTGGCCAGGGAGCGTGTGCTCGCTCTGTCCCTGGTGTCGTGACCGCTCTGTGATCAGTTGACATTGAGGAGTCAGGAGTTAAATGGATTCCCTGTCTGACTCTGATAAACATAGATTTGTCTTAGCCCCTCTTTTTCCTTCCAGTGTTCATGTGCATTTGTATGTGCACTGTTCATGTGTATTCATATGTGCACTGTTCATGTGTATTCGTATGTGCACATTTCCAAGTGTTGGCCTGCACACCTGTGCTCACGTGTGCTCGCCGGAGCGTGTAGAGGCTCAAGGTTGGTGTTGGGACCATCCTATGTTCCTTTTCTACTTCGTTCATGGAGGCGAGATCTCTCTGTCAACCTTGAGGCTGGTCTTACCAGCCAGCTCGTTCTGGGGACCCTGTCTCAGGCAGGGTGATATGCCTTCCTGGCAGTGACATGGGTTTCTGAGCTAAGCTCCTTCCTTACACGTGCACAGTAAACACTTCCTGCTGAGCCATGTCTCCAGAGCTAAAGCCTTTCTTGGGTGTCCTGGTCACCGTTGTCTTGCTGTGAAGAGACGCCAAAACCAAAAGTATTTAATTGTCACGGGGCTTCCCAGGTTGGCTGGGCAGACTGGTCTGTGAGCTCCAGGAACCTGCCTCTCTGCCTCACATCTTAAAGCACTGGTTTGCAAGCATCTGCCACTGTGTTATCTTTTCATGGATTGTAGAGACTTCATCGGATCCCTATGCTTGTGAGGAAAGTGGTTACTAATTTAGTGATCTTCCCAGGCCTTCCAGTGGCTTTTTAAAGCCACATGTGGCTTATGAGCCCCTTTCTTGAGTTCCTGGCCATAAAAGAAGATTGAACTAGGAGAGAAGGCTTTGGTTCTCCTCTCACTGCCACAGGCCAGTAGTCCTCTGAATCACAGCCCTCCACCTGTTAGCCAAGGGAGGGCTCTACTGCTTAGGTCTTGCCCCTGCGTGACTGTACACCAGCCATTTTATATTCTGGCCTGGAACCCTCAGCCTCTGGCTTTGACTTCCTCATAGGTGGAGTGGGCCTTTGGTACAGGCTCAGCATTGGCACTGTAAAGTATTCCCAGAAGTCCCGCAGGGCTGTGGTGTACAGAAAACTATCACTTTAAGCAAACATGAATTTGACCCTCAGACAGGGAGAGGTCAGCATTGGGGAGCCATTCACTGACAGCCTGGCCGCCCAGCGTCACCTTACCGAGAGTTTGACACTGCTATAGTAATGGAAGGAAAAGGAAGTAAAAAAGCTAAAAACCACGACAATCCTTACAGAGTAGATGGGAAAGCAGCCTGATTCACTCCACAGTAGCCCTGCCAGGCAAGCACGTCAGTGTGCATCTTTGACAGAAACAAGCCACGCTGATTTATAACATGTCAGTGAGTGTCAGAGCCATCGGCAGTCTTGCTTGTTAAAAGAGAAAACTCTGGAAGAGCTTGGAAACACGCTCAGGAGGAAGGTGGGAGGTTGCACAAACATTTCCAGGAAAGAGCAGAGGCAGAGGCACCAGCACGGCTGTTAGACCAAACTGATTTTCAAGTAAGGACTGGTTTGAAAACTTTAAGACGTGTTTTTCTTGGCAAAAGACACTGTTCACAGGCACAATGGGGCCAGCTGCCTGACTCCTGACAGGATTCCTCCAAGTTCCAGAACCTTCTGGAGGTGCAGACATGCAGGCCTGGGTGAGAATATTCCTGCCAAGGGACACCTCCCTTTTCTCAGGCAGGACTAAGTCTCACGGAATAGGCACTCAGAGACTAGGCAGAGGGGTGGACAAGGAAACCTCTGAGACCTGGTGGAGAAGGACAAAGGAAGACCAGAGAGGTAGCTCAGAACATAAAGCCACTCTCTGCTACACCTGATTGCCTGAGTTCAGTCCCCAGAGCCCACATGGTGGAAGGAGTGAGCCAACTTCTGTACAGGCGTAATGTCTGTCTGTCTGTCTGTCTGTCTGTCTCTCTCTCTCTCTCTCTCACACACACACACACACACACAATAAATGTCAAAAAATTTAAAGAAAAAAGAGATGTAGCCAGTGACGGAGAAAGAGGTAGGGTGTAAGTAAGGTGGGAAGTGCTTATCACATCAGGCTGACAGTACAGTTAACAGCCATGTGGGCTGAAAAATTCCCCTCCTGCCAGTTCCAAGAAACGCATCCCTGCTGGTACTGTGCCAGGAAACAACAAATGTTTTGAAAGAAAGGGGGGACTGTCGGGATAGCTAGCTTTGTTCAAGATTTGTAATGAAAACAAATGGACGAGGGGTGGTGGGTGGGTTGTCCATTAAACTGAGAGCAGAAGGAGTGGGCGAAGCAGGCACACAGGATGCAGTAACAGTTCTCCGAGCAGATAAACGGGGGACCTGGATGCAGTGCGTTTGGGAAAGTGCAAATGAAATACTCGTGGGGGTAGAAACGGAGGTCATGAGAGGACAGCGGTCCTCAAAGGCAGCTGCGTGCAGGAGCTCCAGGTGTGGGCCTTTAGTTGGGGCTAGCCTTTTCCATCACCGGCCTTGTCCGCTCTCTGGAACTGAGGTGGTGAGAAGTGTGTGTGGGAGTCGCATTCCTCATTTCCAGCGTCGGAATCTGCCCTGCAGTTCGATGCTGGTTCCTGACCATGCTTGTAGAAAGCTCCTGAAAAGAAGTCTTAGCCCTGGGGAGGCATCGATAGGAGGATCCCAAGTTCAAAGCCAGCCTGAGCTTCAGGAGCCTGTTTCAAACAGACAGAGAAGAAGACAGAGAGGAAGAAGAGGAGGAAGACAGCCCTTATCCTCGTTCCTCTGGCCTGGTCTTTAATGTCTCTACAGACAATATATAGAGGTCTTTTATATAGATTTTTACCGTAAATCAATAAAGCGGGGTAAATGAGATGTGGTTGCCACACAAGAATGAGGATCAGAGGCTCAGACCTCAAATAAAGCCAGGTGTGGCAATGGGCATCTGTCGTCCTAGCTCTTCTGCAGCAAAATGGGAGGAGACAGGAGAATCCCGAAAGCTGGTGGGGCAGGCTAGCTTGGAGAATGCATCCGTGACCAAGACCGTGTCTCAAGCAAGGCAGAAGATGAGGGCAGACACATGAAAGTGTCCTCTGACCCCCACATTTGTGCTCGGGCACATGAGGCCCATATGCATGCACACGTGCACACAGAGAAAACGGGAAAGATGAGAGGGAGACAAAGGAAGAAAGGAGGAGGATGGGAGAAGAGAGACGAGAAGGAAAGATAGTGCATGAAGAGGGACTCACCAAACCCATTCTTGGCCATCTTCTTGCTGCATATTCCAAGCTGGGACACCTGAAAGGCCTCTGGGACAACGCAGGGTGTCCCTTTGAAGGGATAGTAGAGGCTTCTGCACGCTCCCAGCTTGAACAGCTCTGATTGGCAGCCTGCACCCTACTCTCACAGCAAGAAAGCAGGTCCTTAGGGTTACCTTTCTTGGAGAACCTGATCTGACCTGCAGAATTGAGAAGTCTAGACGTACAAGCCGTTGTGGCTTAGCACAGACGTTCTAGGTATGCATGGAGTTGGGTCATCGGTTCACACTCATGTCACAACAGCTGTTCTGGAGTTCGGACCATTCCTAAGAGTCTTTTCTGGGATTTCTAGCTCTAGAAGGTGTAGGGCTAACCTCTTTCCTCTGCCTTGGCTTAGGGATAGCCTCTGCTTCTGTGATTCAGATAAATTACTGATTCAACTGCTCTTTCTCCCAGGAAACACTTGGCTTCTTAGAATGTGTGTCACAGTCTAGAAAGACTAGGGTATTAGAAGGGGCAAGAGAGATGAAGCTATGTAGACAGTGTTTATCCTGAAGACCTGGGCACGTCCTGCACTGGAGATGGCTTCTGTGCGCTGACACAGGACGAGCACACTGTTGTTGATATAATGTCTTATTTGGGCAGATGGAACGACTTTGGCACTGCACCTCTCTTTTGAGCAGCTTAGATATTAAATGTGCCTTTATGGGTTCCAGCAGGCTATGGGACACAGCGTTTTCCACATCAGGCTTTTTGTTCAGGGCCACACTAAATGCAGAGGACCAATGGGCACCAACGGCTAACCTGGGAGGCTTAGACTCCTATGCTCTGAGGCGTTTGTTGTTTCTGCAGGTCATCACAGGGGGCTTGTCGCTGTTGCTGTTTGATATGACCCTGACCAGAGCAACCGTGGGCTGGTAAGTTCTCTCTAGAGGGAAGGCACAATCCATCAGGAGACTGGGTTTGCTCAAAGGAAGCAGGGGTGTTCGCTGGGCAGATGTGTCTGTCCTCAGTGAATTTCCACACTGGCGATGCCTTCCCTATTTTATTTAGTCATTGACTGGTTGGTTGGTTGCTGTACTAGGGCTTAAACACAGTGCTTCATGTGTCCTAGGCAAATACTCTCCTGTATACTACACCCCCTGCCTCGGTGTCTCAAATGCGGGGCTGGCAGGCGAGCGAGTGTGCCTACTTCTTTGTCTGCCAGTGGTTGTCAGTGTTGAATTCACACTTAGAACATTCCTACCACTCTCACACGACTCACACGAGGTACAGTGTCATGCACACCGTCGTATGCGTATGCAGATGTTCTTACACATTCTGCATAAACTCTAACCAACACCCAGGTCACATGTGACCAGAATAGCCGCTCAAATCCCCAGTGGTATGGCCAGCACTGGTGCCCAGGTTCATTGCTGTGGCTGGTCCCCTGGGGTAGGGCTCCTGTTATGGAAACAAATGTTACATTGGAGTCGTAGCAAGTAATTCCTGTGGGCTAGATGTGAGGTCAGCTCTGTCAGCCCTGTGGGGCCATGGGATGGGGGTGGAGGGAGGTCCAGGGGTGAGCAGCATCCTGTGTGCTTTGGGATGGAAGGGCTTCCTTCGGGAGTTGTGTATTTCCTACAGACCTAACATGTGACATTGAGTGTCCTTGCTACTTCTGTGGTGTCCACAGACAATCATTCCATGGCCAAAGGTGAGCCCTGGCCCACGTCTTCCCAGACAGGCAGAAGTGGACAGCTTTTGCTCACAGCACTCAGAATAAGGAATCCATGTCCTCTCTCTGAGCAGCGTTTCCTGTCTGGAGAAGAATAGCAGAAGGAAGATTTAAAAAAAAAAAAAATGAGGAAACGTTCCTCTAGCTTCCATCTCCTCCTCTTCTTTTTATTTATTTTATCCTACTTTTATTTATTTATAAGGTGTTGTTGCTGTTGTTTGAGACAGGGCCTCACTATGTAGCCCTGGCTGTCCTAGAACTAAGGAGTAGACCAGGTTGGCCTTGAACTCACAGAGAACCACCTGCTTCTGCCTCCCAGTGCTGGACCACCCTCCCTCTTCTTTTTCATAATAACTGTTTAGAGGACTGGGGAGAAGGCTCAGTCTATAAAGTGCTTACAAAAGGACCTGAGTCCAATTCTTAAAACCCAAGCCAAAAAGGCACAGTGCAGTGGTATGGTCGTTTTAGTCCTGGGAAGGTGGAAACAGATGAATCCACGGAGCTTGCTGGCCAGGTTGGCTCAGCGGACTTCAGCCCAGGAGAGATACTTTCAGAAAGTGTCTTGGTCGGTGCTCTGTTGCTGTGAAGGGACACCATGACCACAGCAACTCTTATAAAGGAAAACATTTCCCTGGGGCTGGCTTACAATTTCTGATAATCTGTCTGTTAACAGCATGGTGGGGAACATGGCAGGAGGCAGGCAGACATGGTATTGTAGAGGTAGCCGAGAGCTCCACATCCAAAGACAGCAGGAAGAGAGTCTCTAGGCTTGGAATGTGCCTTTTGAAATCTTAAAACCCACCCCTAGTGATACAATAAGGCCACACTTCCCACTCCTTTCAAATAGTGCCACTCTCTGGTGACCAGGTATTCAAACTTATGAGCCTATGGGGTCCGATCTCATTCAAACTACTGCAGAAAACAAGGCAGATGGCATTCTGAGGAACTTTGACACCCAGGGTTGTCCTCCATCCAGCCTCTAGATGCATGTGCACAGAAGTGCATGCATACACACGCATGCACACATATGTGCACACACTTGCACATACACACACATAAAATCTAACTATCTGCAGAGGGAAACTGTGTCTGACATTTTTTGCATTACTATATATCACTTGCACAGCCTGCCTAGTTAGTTGTATTTTAAAACTTAAGATGCAGAGGTTCAGAGGCATTTGAGTGATTTCCCCTCCCCAGGACTTAAAGCTATGGAGATTGTACCAAGTTCCAGCGCAGGCTTCCGTGCCTGCAAATTCCTGTATCCTCGTCCCTACTGACTCTGTCAGGACTTCCCAACTGCACAGTGCACAGCGTCAAAGCCCATAAGGGAGGCATGCAGGAAACTGGTTTAAATGTTTCTCTTCCCACCACAGAGATGTGTTACTCAGCCTTGCACTACTGTGAAGGAGCCTGGAGAGGGTCCACTTGCAGGAAGAGAGCTTTGCTTTGGCTCCGTTTCAGACATGCCCTTGCCTTTGGGCCTGGACGAGGCAGAATATCATGGTGGAGAGCGTATGATAGAGTAAGAAGCTGACTTCATGGTGCAGCCTGTAAGCAAAGAACGAGGGAGGGCCAGGGCCCCTCTCCAGCAACCCAGTTTTATCTAACTAGACCCCACCTCTTAAAGGTCGTAGCCCTTCCCACCAGTACCACAGACGGAGTTTTTAACACATGGGCCACTCACTCAAACCATACCAGCTGTCAACTGTGGAGAGCACGGTGAAGGTCAGACAGCAGGGAGCATTCCCTGAATGAGACAGCACTGATTCCTGACATGGGTCTGGAATGGCAAACTCAAAATGTCCATGGATTGTGGATAGGGAAAAGAACTTCATTAGTGTAGATTTTTCAACCGTGTTACTTTATCCTTTCGAAATTTTGTCCATGGGTATGGTGAACCTTGATCATATCTACCCTCAACGCATACCATCCCACTAGCTTTGCAGTTACCCCACGTGCTTCCTGTTCTCTGGCCCCTAACCCCTGCCTGTAACCTACTGAGTTAAATGAGCACCACCTCCTGGGCTCGACGGCTCTTGTTGGTTTGGTTGGCCTGATCCTGTCAGCTCTACATAGCTGAGCTAATTCATGTGTCCGGAAGAGAGCATTCCATAGCACGCCTCCTGTCCTCTACCCTCCCGTTCCCTCCTGTTCCGTCCACCCTTCGCCCACGATGTGCCCTGAGCTGTGTAGGGATAGTTAGATTTTTAAAACTGTAGCTATGCTTCTGATGAAGCCATGTTGATGTTCCTGTGCTGTGTTGCCGCTGGGGCCCACGTTAATGTATGTGACCTATATGCTACCATCTGGGGCCATGGTGATTTCTGTGGTCCGGGCTGCCTCCAAGGACCTTGCCTGGGTCCTTGGACCTACTGAAGCTGGCAGCCATGTTTGTGACCTGTGCTCTATGATGTCCCTGGAAACCATGTGGAAGGCCATGGTCTGTGCTCCCACTGACTGTAAAGAGCAAGGAATCTACTTTTGCAGCAGTATTGATGACTGTAGAGGCATAGTTGAGAAAGAGAGACATGGAAGGCTTCTGTGACAGCCCACCACCCCTACCACTCCACTCCCCAAAAGTAGCAGCCTAAACAGGAAGCTGTCAAAGAGAAGTCTTAAAAAGTGTCATAAGGGTGTAGAAGTTAGCTCTTCACAATTGATTACTTCTGGTGAGGGTGTGGGAGGGGGAGGACACAGATCTGTTTAAGAGCAGGCCACTGAGAGGCTGACCATGCTCCGGGGAGGATATAGATAACACCAATTGGACTTGGGGTTTCTTTTCATTTTAGTTTTAATTTTTTTTTAAAGTTTATTTATTCATTATGTATACAGCATTCTGCCTGCGTGTATGCCTGCAGGCCAGAAGAGGGCACCAGATGGTTGTGAGCCACCATGTGGTTGCTGGGAATTGAACTCAGGACCTCTTAGATTAGGTTAAGAACTCAGACAGTACTCTTAACCTCTGAGCTATCTCTCCAGCCCAATTTTTTTGTTTTCTTTTGGGAGTGAGGTTATAACGGTGCGGTGAGTGTGGAATGACTGGGAAATGAGTGTGAGGGGGTGCATGACGTGAAATTCCCAAAGGACCAATAAAATCTTATGTTGAAAAATGAAATCATCTTTACAAAATGTTCACTGAGTGTTCCAGGAGTTGTGGTGCACACCTTTAATCCCAGTACTCGGGAGACAGAGGCAGACCAGTCTCTGCAAGTTTGGGGCTGGCCTGGTTCACATAGTGGGCTCCAGAACAACCAGAGCTACATAGTGAGACTGTCTCAGACTAAAACAACACAAAAGATTGTATAGAGTACTGTATGCAGCACATGGGGAAGCTGCTAAAGGAGAGTGAGATATTATCCAGTTCCCAAGGGAAAACCAATCAGACACCCCTATGGGAGCAGAGGGTACATCGTTGGAAAGGCTAGCAGATGTGAAGAGTGGAGGGGAGCATGGGTGGTGAGCCTCGCAACTGTCGCTGGCCGGCAGGATACCAGACCTGTCGCTGGTGGGAAGGGCTTGCTCAGACTGTAGGAGAGCACTCAGCCTTTCTGACCAAGGGAAGACAGGACTAGAGGTGCTGGTGGTGAGATCAAGGATTCAAAATGGGCCCTGAGCCACACAGCTAACTCCATTCTTGCTCTCTCGATCCTGAGAGAGGATGACAGAAGTCGATGCCTCATAACTGTCCAAAGAAGACAGGCAGGTCTTCTGTGTGTAGTATGCATAATGCGATGCATGTATGTATGTATGTATGTATGTATGTATGTATGTATGTATGTATGTGTTTGTGCATGTGCCCATATGAACGTGTATGCCCCAGCACTTATGTGATGGTCAGAGACAACTTCAGGAGTTCGCTCTCTCCTTCTGCAGTGAGTCCCAGGGATTGAACTCAGTACTCTAGGCTTGGAAGCAGGCACTTCTACCATGGAATCATCTCACCAGCCCAATTGTCTGTGTCCTGTCCTGAGGGATTTCACTGATTTTCCCCTAGTCCTTATAGGTCTGAGGGGATCTTAGAGTTCAAGGCCAGGCCTCAGTGTGTCTAAACCTTCCTCAACTAACAAGCACCTGCAAAGACTGTCAGCAGTACAGGCCAGTGTGCAAAGTCAAAGCCCACAAAGGAAACAGGGAAACTAGCTGAAGTGTTTCTCTTCCCACCATCATGGTGTTAGGTTAAATTCTTGATCCTTCCTCCCTCCTTCCCTTCCTTCCTTCCTCCCTCCCTCCCTCCCTCCCTCCCTCCCTCCCTCCCTCCTTCCTTTTTTGCAGGATCTACAAATATTTTTTTATTGAAATTGAACAGATAACACAGCAGTCTTCCTATGCTGGGGTCCACTCTCCCCAAGCCATTTCCCACACTCAAGAACACAGAGCTTCCACAAATCAGTATTTTTTTAAAGCCATCTCTGTATAGAAGTCAGACTCTGCCCCAACATTATCATAGTTGTTTACAAGCCTTCACATTTTAATTACGCCTGTTCTGTCTTTCCCCCTCCTTTCTATCCTTACCTGGGAGCTCCAGCACCTTCCCTCAGCAGACCCTGAAGGGGTAGAGATGCTGCAGAAGCGGGTGACAGACTCCTCACAGCTACTGGCACCAGCCCCAGTTGTTTCTTACCACTGGGGGTGGTGGGCCACCTCGCCCCCACAACTGGGGATTCGTGGGACTGGTGCAAAGGCAAGGGGACCAATGTGGGTGAAAGCCTCTCCTTTCACCCAGGGCTGGACTGGTCACTTAATTTCAACCAGTTGCCCTCAAGTGGAGAGGGTACAGGCTGGGTCAGGACAAGCTACAGACACCTGTACCTGTGGGGACTTGCCCCACACCACATATCTGTCCTTATACACACACTTACATATTTCATATAGAATTTCAAAATGAAGCGAAGAGACCCTGTGTTGGACTGAGCACGGAGAATCCAAACGAGATGCTCTTTGAGGTGAGGAAATGTTAAAGCACACTAGTAAGGAGGTGGCTGTCTGGGAGGGACTTGGTCTCCAGGCGCTCACATCCTGTGGGATCAAGGCTATGGCCTGAATGAAATGGAGAGAGAGGGTGTTTGGACCCAAATAGAGGAAGCAGCATGTGTGTCTATTGCAAAAGGAACCCTTGGCTTTGGGTATTTAGAATTTTAGGGATGGTTTTTCAGCCTCAAAGAATTTTCCAACCACAGAGTGAGCAAGCAACCAGAAGGGTGTGTCAAGCTGTAATTCCAACATCTGTCTCTCACCAGGGCAATTTGGTCCATACACTCAAGTGCCACCAGATGGCCAGGGCAACTCTCAAGCTTCAGATAGGAGTAGTTGGTCTTTTTCTCCTGGGAATTTAAACTAATGGGAAGTCCCAAAGGGTAGGGGTTGCAGGCCATAAGGTTTTGTTTTTGTTTTATGTTTTAGACCTACTGCATTTCTTGTACAGTTATTGTTTCTTACGTTTTGATTGATTTTTAAATTTTAAATTAGTCACTAGCATTTAGAAATTAGGTGACATCCTTCTACAAATCTAGATTTCCATACTCCATTGAAAAACAATGGCCAACTATGAGTTTTTGTTGGGTCTGTGACCACACAGGGCCACAGCTGCTAGGGTGGATAGACACTGTCCTTGAATACCCCATGAGCATGGTCAGGGCCATACCTGACTTGGCTTGCCTACCTTCCTAGGAGGGTAGCATCAAATTAGGTCCTCTAAAGTAGGGTATCTGGGCTGTCAAGACAGCTCCGTGAGGTGCCTGCCTCTAAATCCAGCCATCTGAGCTCTATCCATTCTCACAAATTGCTCCCTGGCATTCACACATGAGTCACAGCACACAGGCACTCACGCATGTATCACGGCACACATCCACTGACACCTCCTCCCTGGGAAGAGAGTGGTGAGAATGTTATCTGAAGAAGATCCTAAGGAATTTGCTCAGCTCAGCTCAAGTTCCAGGCATCCTGGGCCTGGCTCTGTGACAGGCAGGTATATAGGTGTGTCCCGCCCACCTGCTCCCAGCTCCCTCTCCATTGCAAGTCCAGCATCATGTGCTTGCTTCCAAGGACCGTACCTACACACCCAGTATCTCGGCGTTCAACGTCTTAATTAAAAGCACCTGTGTCATGTAGAAGTTTGTCTTGTCTTTCATGATCAAAAGTCTATTTCGAGCTCAGTAATTATTTAGATTTATATATAATTCATTTTTTAATTAGCACAGTTTTATTGTTTACACTGTTTCACTCTATTAAAAAAAACTTTAGCAAGGGAGGTTCAAGAGAACTCACCTACGGGCAGTCTCCCTGCTGAGGAGAATCGTTTGTGGCACCGCCTCTCTGGAGAGTTTATAGATTCCTAGAGTTTCATTCCCCTTTGGGATGATGCAAGTGTAAGGCTGTGGGGAGTGACCACAGTGCGTGTGTTTCCTTTTGAGGATACCATGGCAACTGTCTACCTTTGGTCATTGCTCACTGTGATATGTTTATAAAAAAAATAAAGAGAGGAAGGATATGTTTGGTGGATGTGTGGTAAGGTGTGGGGGAAGGGGGAGCCTCTGTGGGCCTACGCTGAGGGGACCAGCCACACAATGGTCCAGTATAGAATAGAGCTTTATTCAGGGCCTGGGAAGGGGAATTGAGAAGGTAGTAGAGGTAGAGAAAGACAAGAGACCGGGAGGGAGAGGGAGAGGGAGAGGGAGAGGGAGAGGGAGAAAGTAGAGGCCAGCCATGAGCCTTGGAAAGGAGGGAGAGGAATTGGGGGAGGGGAGGGAGAGGAGACAGAGCAGGAGCAGGAAGACAAGTGCAAGGAGAAGGGAGGAGCAAGCAGCCCCTTTTATAGTGAGTCAAGCATACCTGGCTGTTGCCAGGTAACTGTGGGGCGGAGCTTAGACAGAGTGCTAGCACACTGAGCCTGCCGTTCATCATAAGTGGCCAACCATGACAATTATTCAGATTTGATCACCAAGGATCTTTAGAAAACAATTGTAAAGAGCTGGGGTGTGAGGTTTTGCCCACATACACACATACACACACTCCAGAACTGAGGAGGCTGAGGCAGGAGGATTGTAAGTTTGAGACCAGCCCGTGATACTTAGATCTAGAAAAAACAAAAAAACAAAAAAACAAAAAAACAAACAACAACAACAACAATAAAAAAGCGTTTTCAGTTATCTTTGAATCAAGATATCCCATCCCTCTGATTTTAGGGGCGCTTCTTGGAGACTGCTGCAGTCTTGGCAGACAGAAAATGAATTTAGGGGCCATCCTAATATTCTTCAACTATCCTAATATTCTTTAAATCCCTTTAGGACTACAGTGAGTGAAATGCGTCAGTTTTCTCTTTGAATTAAATGTTGGCCTCTCATGTAAAAGACATCATTCAGAGTCGGAGGTGGCACTCGGTTGGCAGCCTGCTTGCCTAAGGTTATGTAAAACCCTGGGTTCCACCCCAGTCCCACATCAAACTAGGTGTGGTGCATTCTTGTTTACATAGTGACTTTAACTACAGAAGACCTCTTCAGGGAATGAGACACTGGGGAACTACATTCTAGGGAGGTAGGGAGGTAGGGAGTAAAAACCAAGAAGTTAGAACGGACACACACACACACACACACACACACACACACACACACACACACACACACACACACAGTGTGCTGAGTCTGCATCTAAGGAAAAATGTAGTGTGTTGAGTTCAGTAGGAATTAAGCCGGCAGCCACAACAACAGATGTAAGGTAAGACAAGGCCTTTGATGCCCACAATGCAGAGAGAGACACTGAAATAACCCCGGAAGAGAGAGATGCTGGGAATGGGTGTTTGTGGCCACGTGCGCTCTGCCGCCTGAGGTTTATGCCTCCATCTGGTGAAGTGTGTTCATTTCAGGAATGATGGGGGTTACAAGGTTTGCAAACAGCTCAGCCAAGCTCCAACTTAAACAGTTGTGATGCTATTAAGCCTCCAGACCCCAAGCGAGATCCTCCTGCTGTCTGAAAAACAACATCAAAGTTCACCTCTTGCCTCCTCACGGTTCATTTTACCATTCACTAAGCTCCCCTGGCCTCAGGAAGTCTCTCTGCCAAAGGGATGAATGTGGGGTTATTATACAAGACATTGTTCCTGGGCTGCAGGAGAGCAGCTGGCCAGGACCAGCATAGTCCTGGTCCACTCCTGGTGATCCAGGAGGATTAGTGAGAAGTGTTCAAAATGAAACTGTCCCACAGCAGAGCTCTGTAAACTTGGCTCACGGGTTGCTCTTGGCTCAGATGTGTCATCTGTAAGCCTCGGACACACTATGAGTTGTGGTCGGCTCCCATGGACCAGGTAGTGAAACAGAGGTGAGCACATCTGTGCTCATGACAGATTTTAAGGTTATTACTTTCACATTCTCATATCTAGATCGTTCTCGTACTAAAGCACAGAGTGGTACAAATCACCTGTACGTCAGCCTCACCCATATAGGTTTTCACTGGGAAGGTGAATCATGTTTCGTACAGTCAGCATCCGGACACATTAGAAATACAGAGACACCAGTGTTGAGTATATGCATGCTGAGTTTACCTAAGAGGACTGGGGTAGCAGGTGGGTGGACAGAGAGAGAGGCAGGGAAGAAAGGAGGTCTCACCAGAGGGTGGTCATCACCTCTGCAAAGGCCTTTCAGATGGGTCCTGCCATCGTAATCCCTCAGCAGTGATCCAGCCCATCCCCAGAAATAAAACAGACACCAGATTATCCACCAAGAAGTTTAAAGACGGAAAGACCTTTGGGTGTATTAAAGTATCTAATTTCTTCTCCCCGGCTGCAGTTCTCACGTCTTAATTTTCAAATCGCCAACTACCTTTCTTTCTTGTGTTGGTGGGAAATGTATGGCTCCCATCTCCGAGCTCACCTTTAAATGTCCTCTTAGTCTGTTAGAAGGCACACCCTTCTTAATTACAAGGTTGCGTCTGTATAATTTCATATTCCCTTTAGCCAGAAGCCCCCAAGGGGTCAGGGGAAGTTCCTCCCTGCTTTTTCCTTCAGAGTTGTTAACCTAGTCAGGATGTGTGGGACACCTGCCCTTCCCTGAGGAGACCTCCCACACCCCTCACTTCCCGCCCTCTAGTGACATACATGATGGCTCCTGGGCTATACCTGGGCTTGCCTGGGCTGGTCATGTCAGAGTACCTCATTCTTCTATGTTTGGTGTTGCCAGCCTGCAGGATGAGGAAAGTTGACTGTATGCTACTGTTCGCAGCTTCCTGCTTGGTGGGCTTGGCGAGGCCCTGCTGGTGTTCTCAGAGCGGAGGAGTTCTTCATGAAGACATCCAAGGAAGGGAAGCATGGGATGGCTGCTGAGGGACAT
The DNA here is from genome assembly GCF_011064425.1 of Rattus rattus. Taxonomy (NCBI): domain Eukaryota; kingdom Metazoa; phylum Chordata; class Mammalia; order Rodentia; family Muridae; genus Rattus; species Rattus rattus. The sequence continues at coordinate 31,641,180 of NC_046168.1, forward strand.
GGCACCTGGCCTGCCCCTTGAGAGTGTCAAAAAGAACACATTACAGTGAGAGCAAGCAGAGGTTCCCAGCTGGACAAAGCCGGGAACTGCGCATGCCCCAACCAAGCCGAATACATTGACTGCTGGTGTCAAACAGCCCAGGGAGCTCTGCACTGCTGCAGAGAAAGGGTCTGTCACACATGCCAAACCATCTCCTCTCCGTCACCTGGATGGACCCCAGCCGCCTCCCACCAGATACTGCTTTGGAATTGACGTCACAGTCCATGGACTCTTGTTGCATTTGGGAATTGTTTCGTGTTTTTACGTCCTGGAGTCTCTGATACCCCTGATTTTCTTGTTTACCCTGGAGCCCATGCTCACCCATACAAAACAAGACTTGTGTTCCTGACTAAGCAGGATGCTGGACCAAGTGGAACACCAGCAGGGATCTTTAGACTGTGGAGTGAGTGGTGGCCCTTGGGGCTGATGCAGAAGTATTTCTAGCCTCTAAATTTCTCTTGTTCTTTTGAGTTTGTCAGGATGTGTTGAATCTGTGGACCATTGATCACCAGTAGGTTAAGCTGGTGACTAATCGATTACCTGAAGTCTTTTAAGTATTGTGTAGTCCAGGTGGGCCTTAAACACCTCACCTCCTCACCGCCTCTGCCTCCTGAGTGCTGAGATTGCAGGCATTAACTATACCATACTTAGCTTTTGTTCCTTAAATTCTTTAATATATGTGATTCCTTCGTATCTCAGAAGAGATCTCAAGTCATTGAGCACTGGATTTTTATCTCTTACACCAGATGAGTAATTAAAGTCCCATAGCTTACCGCTAGAGAACAAACCACTTTATATAAAATATTCACTTGATTCTGAATCCACCAAGGCTTAAGAAAATAATACTAGATGTTTCTCCTCTAATTTTACAAAACTTGGTTGTCCTGAGGTTGCTTTCAACCCTGAAGTGCAGGAGACCAATGCCATGGTCAGACAGGGGCCCTCTGGGCTTTGAGGACTGCTCTCTGTTGCAGGCTCAGACCCAGGTTGGATGAGGGCAGCTCATTGTTGCTGAATGTTTTTTTTTTCCCAACTTGTTGGCAAACTGAATGAAACAGGAGGATGGATTTATATCTTTAGAATGTGAGGCCCTTTCATTCCTACCCTTACCTGATCTCGGTCATCATTTAAGATGGAAATTTTCCAAGATTTCATGCTTATATACTTTTCATTTTGCTCCCCTAGAATTTATTTTGCATTTATTTATTCTGTTATTCTATGTGCACTGTACACCACATGTGTGCCTGGAACCTGTAAACGTCAGAAGAGGGCACCAGACCCACGGAAGCTGGAGTTACAGACAGTAGCGAGCTGCCACACTAGGCTGCCGTGAGTGGAACTCCTGCTCAGTGAGAGCATTCTTAACCTCTGAGTCGACTCTCCAGTCCTGCAGTGTGCTTTTTGAAAATGTTTTTATTTTAATTTATCTGTACGTTCATAAGTATGTGCATAATGAGTGCAGGTGCCCCAAGAAGGCCAGAGGAGAATATTAGATCCCCTGGAGTTGGAATTACAGGAAGTGGAGAACTGCCCAGTGTGGGTGCTGGGAGACAAACCCTGGTCCTGTAAGAGAGCACTGCATACTCTTAACTGAGCATGTCTCTCCAGCCAAGAGCTCAC